>NW_012130066.1:12867876-12890356 GCF_000143395.1 Atta cephalotes | reverse complement strand
ATCGAAACAAGTGATAGTCAAAGGGAGCAACGTCTGGAGAATACGGCGGGTGGGGTAGGACTTCCCATTTCAACGTTTCCAAGTATGTCTTGACCACTTTCGCAACATGGGGTCGAGCATTGTCATGCTGCAAAATCATTTTATCGTGTCTCTCGTTGTATTGCGGCCGTTTGTCTTTCAATGCTCGACTCAAACGCATCAATTGCGTTCGATACCGATCACCTGTGATTGTTTCAGTCGGTTTTAATAGTTCATAATACACTACGCCGAGCTGGCCCCACCAAATGACCTTGGAGCCGTGAATATTCGGTTTGGCCGTCGACGTGGAAGCATGGCCGGGAACTCCCCATGATTTTTTGCGCTTGGGATTATCGTAATGAACCCATTTTTCATCCCCAGTCACAATGCGATGCAGAAATCCCTTCCATCTTTGCCTTTCAAGTAGCTGTTCACAAGCAAACAAACGCCGTTCAACATCTCTCGACTTTAATTCGTACGGCACCCAATTTCCTTGCTTCTGAATCATTCCCATGGCTTTGAGGCGTTTTGAAATGGCTTGTTGATCCCAATGATCGTGCCAATTCTTCTTGATTTTGACACAAGTCTTGCTCAAGTAATGCCTCCAATTCTGCATCTTCGAAAACCTTCTCTCTTCCACCGCTATGCCGGTCTTCGACGTCAAAATCACCGTTCTTGAAGCGTTGAAACCACTCACGACACGTTCTTTCACTAATAGTGGCCTCACCATAAGTATTTGAGAACATTCGATGAGCCTCAGCCGCAGATTTCTTCATATTGAAGCAAAAAATTAAAACCTCCCGCAAACGACGAGAATTTGGCTCGTAAACTGACATTTTCAATCGAGAATAACTTTATGATGCAGACACAAATCGACTAATGTTTCTATAGGGTTATGTTGACAGATGCCCAAGTTTATTGTATGACGTTATTGTATGACGTCTATGATCTATTTATTTCGACCACCACTTACCGCTAAAGTCATCTATAGGAAAACGGCGGAAACAAAGTTGTACACCTAATAAATACACGAGTTGTATCACAATATAAAACGCGACTATCTAATTTCTCTAGATATTCGTATAATAGTCGTGCTTGTGACGTCGTCCATGCCGCGGTTACAGGGTTGGTTTGCGGAGAAGGCGCGACCTCTCTTCGCGTAGTCGATAATACATATATTATCTCGTCTTTAACAAGTAATATATTGATTATTTCATGCTCTGAACTCGTGAGCAATGTTGCCAAACGTCCGTATTTTTTTACGATCTCTGTATTAGGCAAATTGGTTCGTTGGCCGAATTTACCCCAGAAAGAATTCAAGCAGAGTTTCGCAATCAAACCAGGATTTCGAATAATATTATTTCTATCGAGAATTATACTCTCATATAGTTTCTTCGTATTCCCGAAGATACCGTTCCTTATTCTCATCCTGGCATTCGCTCGGCCATCCGTTAGCTTTTTACTTCAATTTAAAAAAACTATTGATATATTCGGCAAACAAACCACTTTGCCTCATACAAGGATCGAATCGTGTGACTCTAAATTGCCATATTTCGCTCACATTCGTCACGAGATAACCTTTCTCGAGGGCTTTGCGCAATTCACAGAATACTCATGCATCTACGAATTTTCGATCGGCGGGGAAATCGTGAGTGCACTCAGCTTGCGAGAATGTTTCGCAGCAACTACGACACAGCCCGAACAACAATTTGCCTTGTACGAGAATACAGGGTGAAAGAGATCGCGTGGAGGAAGTACTGTGCACCGAATAATATCCTCAACAGAATCTAAATTAAAATTCGGAGCTACGCCAATTAACTCCGAATTTTTTCCATTGTTCTCCGATATAAATTTTAGGTTGGCCTAACGGAAAAATACCCATTTTCAATACGTACGGATACAGAGAACACACGTCCACATAACGTATTTTCTCCGTATCCGTAACTTCGTATCGGGTTATATTTTCCACCAAAGAATCTTGCGAGAATCGAGAGAAGGATTGGTTAGCATCGGATAGTTTTCGAGAAAATTCGCGCATCTCGCGATTCTCGCGCTTTTCTCGTGCAAATTCACACTCCCATTTCTCCATCACTCTGCGTTGTCAAAGACGCCATGTCATTGCGAGAATTCATTCGTATCGATTGTATCTTCGTGTGATGCACCGGACATAAGTTTCCTTTCACGATTGATTTGGTAACAGTTGAGACAACCGCCAAAAACAATCGTGAAATTGTAATACGTAACGCAACGTCTTGTTCACTGATTCGACTTCATAATATCCATCGACGGGTGTACCGGCAATTACTGGAAGTAATTTTCTCTTTCGTAAAATTTAGAGAAGAAGACGACAAAAATTTCTTAGTTATAACCAACCCCATATCTAATCTAACTCTGTTTCATCGTAAAAATTATCTCGTAAAAAGCATCGATCCCTTCATTTTTACCCTAATAAAATTTTTCCATTAGTTCTCGTTTTCAATGTTATCCGGAAAAGTTTTTGTCACACTATAAAATTTTTATTGTGATAAATCTCACGTTTTTAAATTTTTCGTTCTGCTTTTTTGTATCTTTTTTCTTGGAAATGAATGTCACGCAATATTAGTCTACGACTGATTTTCAGCAAAAGAAAAAATACAATTTTAATGGAAATTCCGATATCTCGCTTGACCAACAATATTACTTGGTTTTGTTAGTGTTCCCCTCTTCAGGAATTGCTTCGTCAGAGAGAGAAAAAAAATCCTAGCGAACATTGAACATAACTCCCTTCATTTAAAACTTTCCTTACGTTTATCAATATAAATAATATTTAATTTTTGTATTCTATAAATTTCCATATACAACGTGTTATTTTTTCCCTTGGGAGTATACTCAAAAGTTTCAGAAAAATGGAAGACGAATAAATTTTCCTGCATTATCATTTCCCATCTCAATTTAATCTTTTTTTCTGTTCATCTTTTTTTTGTCATACCTCTGTCTCTTTAAACATTAATGAATTTTCTAAAAAACAATAAACTCAAATTTTTAAATTTTAAACGTAAATTTTTAAATTGAAGATGCTTCATAAATTTCTTCTTGTTTTTTTGAAAAAAAAAAGCTGGAAGATTATCGATGTAGTAATTTTTATTCGTTAGAAATTGCTTGTGAGATAAACCAATTCTTTGTCCCTTATGATTCATTACAAAAAAATTTTCTCTTTTCGGCAGGTCGAATTCCTTCCATTGTCATGTTTTATAAAAATGCAGGAGAGGAATCATAAAAACGTTTCTTATCATTCCTGTTCGTTCCTATTTGTTTTCGTTTTATCTCACTCCTCTCCCCTCCTGACTTCTGTATAGATTATTTTTAATGTAGATTATTTTTAATTTTTAAGAAAAATTTAAAGAAAATTTATGTTTTTTCATTTTTTTCATCTGCGCGCGCAGAATAATTTTATCACGTAGTGTCGGAGAGGGAGGCGATCTCGGTATTATCGAAAATTCGTTTCATTCGAATCTTGTCGTCCGTAGCTTTAGCTTCGCGAGCAAAGTGCTTCTTGTGTTTTTGATTGCTATCAATGTTTTGATCTTGGTTCGCTTGAATTTGATACTACTGTGGCGTAAGAACAATGGCCAGTCCAAAAAATATTAATAATTCGGACTTGGGAATGTACTCCATTCCTGATTCTTTCATTTATATAATAATGACGAGAGAAGAAACGCTCGATTTCATATGTTCCTAGCAACAACGTACGGTCTTAACAAGTCTCATACGAAGACGATTCATGTAGGATTGCAAACGAAGAAATCTTTAAAATTGGGCGGACGGAATTTATTTCGACACCGACTGCTGGCAGTAATTTCAAGATCACATGGGACTCATGAACGAGTAAGCAGCGATAACAGAGTGAAATCTAACTTTGTCGTTATAAAAAATATCATCATCAGCTTTACATCTTATAGGCGAAATCAATATTGCTGTCGTATAAAGAAGAAGAGGAAAATTTCAACAGAAATCTTCGAAAAGAAGAGGATGCTCACGATTCAATTCCAGCGAAAAAACAAAGAACCTACATAGCGGCAATTGTAATGCAGAAAACTATCTTCCTCGGAAAAGTGCAAAGCATTGAAAAGTACGTCGATGTGCGTTTAAAACAATTAGAATCTTTATCCAATAATGTTACCAAGTGCTCTATATTTAATTCAAGCAATCGAACTGAAACTACCTGTAAGTTTTATCAACCAGAAAATTATAAAATTAACATTGCGTGTAATTATGAAGATATAGAACGTAATGTACGTACAAATTAACTTTTCTTGATATGTATTTCAATATAATATTTTTGGAATTAACTTCATTAAGATATAATGAAATTTTTCATATAATTCTCTCGAAGCGAGAATCTTTGGCTTAAATTTTTAAAAACTTTTTTAGTTTATTCTCATACGAACTTTTTATTTCTTCTTCTTTGAAAAAAAAAAAAGAATTTGTATCAATAAATACATTTTTGTATAACATAAATCCTCGTTTCTTAATCACCCATACCCCCCAATAACCAACTTTTTTCTCTACATATTTTTGTTGTATAACATAGACTTTTAAATAAAGTACAAGAAGTACAATACAGATTCATAAAATCCTTGTCATACATCATAAAAATCATATTTTCGCTCAAACGAGTGAGTCATCACATCGGAGATGATGCGTCGTGTCAGTTGAACATGCTCCTGTTTAACCTTCTCCATTCTTCCTAGCAAAAGCAAGATTCTCTCTAAATTCCCAAATTTTCGTATAAGATCTCATCTCTCATAAATAAAAACATTCACAAGCGCCAATACGTCAGAGACATTGTGCCGCCAACAAAAAAAATGACCATCATAAAGCCATCAGCTATTCATGCTCAATGTTCATACTTCATCTTCACGAAAAAAAATGCTACAGACCCTCTCACTATTTTTTCGGATTTTACCCTCCATTTTATCAAAGGTCCTCTAGCACTTTCCTTCTCCAATCATCTCGCGAGTAGGTACAGGGCGAACTAATCAGAACACCATTTAATTACCCTATTACCCCTACCCTTCACTTCTCGACCAATCAGAGCACGCCTTTTTCCTGACTGACTCGTCTAGACCACGCCCATGGCGCCGGAAGAAGATGTGGAGATGTTTTGACCCATGGCTGCCCACATACTACTTATGTGTCTCTTAGATTTTTGTGTTTAACAACTTATTTCATGGAGAATCAAATCGATTCTGGACAGTTGTAAAACTTCCTTTGCAAAATAAAAAGTCTTGTAGAGATATCTTGCTCGTTTTTGCTTCGTTTTGGAGAAAATCGCAAAAAAAACAAAACGTAGTTCTTATTTTTGTACTTTCTCATTATTTTCATTACTATTCATGTTCTATTTATTCACTTGCCTAATATAGATATTGTTCAAAACGTTGACCTCCTGCAGCAATGCAAGCATTGCATCTAGTACAGATAGTTCGCGTTGTAGCCAAACACTGATCTGGCGATATTTGATACACTGCAACCTCGATTCGATTTCTCAATTGTTTTCTTGAGTTGATTGGAATGAATAAACTTTCTAATTCAGGACTCCCCCCATATAAAGAAATTCAGTCAAATCAGACGATTGGGGTAATCAAGTATTACTCCTTCATATCCAATCCATCGTCGTGGAGAATGTCTGTCTAATCAAGCTCGAATAATTCTGTCGAATAATGAAGACATCTATCGAATTAAAACCACATTTCAAACCGTTGCTGCAGGTGGATTTCTTCTAAATAATCAAAGAAGTAAGTTTCCAAAAATTCAGTATATCTGACTGCATTTAATCTGCCAGCTAAAAAAAATCCCACTAAAGAGTTCCAAATTCCGAGCCAAACATTAATAGAAAATTCATGCTGGAACCTATTAATATTTTCCCTAACAGTTTTGGGATTTCCATATATGATAATTTCTTTGATTAATATTTCTCCTTTTGTAAATATAGCTTCGTCCGTCCAAATTATTTTTGATGGAAATGTGAATTGTCATTGTTAAATGGCTCAAGAAACTAATTACTAATAATGATAAAATTTAATTTCTCTTCATATAATCCTAAGATAATAAATTCTGCACTTTTTGAATATGATACGGCGATTATCATTTTTCAAAGTTCGACAGATTTTTTGCCGTGCAATCGTAATGCAGCTGACATTCTCCGGATGTTGATATCAGAATCTTGTTATCAAAATAGTATAGGACACGATTTTCTATTTGCTCTTAACGCATCTTAATGAATTGAAAATGAGCTGCCTATTAAAAATCATTGCAACTCGCCGATCCAACATTCTTCTGTTTGGAAATCGGCGTACATATTGTTGCACTGTCTTCGCAAAGAGAGCATTACCGTTGCAGAAATCATACAGTGTATTCAAAACCATATCAGTATATTCAACGTTAGAATATGTACATGGCATATTGTGACAGAAGTAATTCACTCGATAGCTTCTGACGAGTAACTAATGAATTTATAGAAGAAAGGCAGAAACAAACAAAGAAAATTTTCACCTGAAAATGGAATTGTTATTGTTTTCGTACACAATTTCAGCGACGATAATATTTCAGAAGCAGTACGAAGCAAAAATGAACCTATCTCGGTAGAATTTTTTTTCTTAGTTTATCGATCTTCTACATGTTCCCGAAGTTTAGACATTTAAATTCAGGACATCCTGTATATATTTCAATCTTTCATTTCTGCATAATTTCTTACAAAATGTTTCCTGTATTTATATTACTCCTAAGGATACTCATAATAGTTTACTCAGATGATAATATTATATACTGGGCGTGTAATAAGAGCACCCGCTATTTTGACATTTGCATTAAAATAATCAACTCCAATACATAAAACATCAAATCCATCTTACTTATATTATTTGATAGATTTGTTAGCTATATGCAATGGAGAAAGCCCTGAAGAGGACTGTTTGCGATACTTTGTGTAGGCCTGAAAAGAGTTATGACACGGTGTTATTCATTTCGCGAAATGAGATTGGCGGCGTCCATTTAGCGAGACTCCAGCATTTGCTGTTGTAGTCGACCTCTTTCAAATTTTGGAAACATGTATCAATTGATATTTTTAATATTATTTGTTTAGATTATTTAATTAATATTGATTTTATTTACAAATTTGTTTATTATACAGAGGTTTTACCAAACTCATTCGGTATCGTGTCATTTAGTCATTAAAGCGTTCGCGCGGTCAACTGCTTAGCTGCGCCGCTCCTGATGCGATTCATGGTGCGAATTTCATATGCTCTGTGGTTAAATATTGTCTGAGACTCATTTAAAAATTATTGAGTATCACAACATTTTGCTATTGACTCACTTTTTCATGAGGAATTTTTCAATAGGTATCGTCCTGTATGGTTGATTTGGATCACTCTATATATATCGAATGTTTCCTCTGATTTGATCATTTAAAATATCTCCGTTGTTTTTGATGACAGAAAAATTTTACGGGGAAAAGTTGTTCGATTGTGGAAGGGACACATATTATGATGAGCAAAAAATTTTTCTGAACGTCATAGTTTTTGAGATTTCAAGATCATCGCGATTTTTTTTAATGGAATAACATATTTTCATTAATGTAATAATATAGTTCATAAAAAAATAAATTCAACCTTATATGACATGTTGTCCTTTAGATAACCTTGGATATAAAAAAAATCACATCTACATATATAGGAAAAAGAAGAGTTAATATTTAAGTATTTTCAATGAAGATATTTATTTACTTTAGTTAAAAAATAAATAAATATCTAAGTAAGTGCTCGAAATAACTGCCATTAATTGCCATACATTTTTGAATGCAATAAATAAATGATATTTTTACCAGGTATAAGCTTAAATTCGCTGTTTGCTCATAAGTGGCATTAGTGAGCGTACAAAGCTACCCTGGGCACACAACAAACTTTTTTTTATATGTTTGACATCTGTCAACATTAACCAGTGCACATCATCAGCAATTTCATACAACAACATACATTTTTTCTTTCGTAATCATGTCTAGTTTTTTGCTAAAAAAAATCGAATGCTTGTGGAGGCCTATGGCGACAATGCTTTATCGGAAACAACGTGCAGAGATTAGTTTCGCCGGTTCAATGATTTTGACTTGAGTGACAAGAAGCGTGAAAATCGGCCCAGAAAGATTGAGGACTGTCAATTGCAGGCTCTTTTGGACGAGGACGATACCCAATCGCAAAAAATGCTTGCCGAACAATTGGGTGTTTCTCAAGCAGTCATTTCCATGCGGCTACATGCCATGGGGAAGGTTCAAAAGATCGGAAAATGAGTGCCGCATGAACTGAACGATAGGTAGATGGAGCGACACCAAAACATATGCTAAATTCTGCTTGCCAGACAAAAAAGAAAATTGTTCCTACATCGGATTGTGACAGGCGATGAAAAGTGGATTTATTTTCAGAATTCTAAATGCAAGAAATCTTGGATTGATCCCGCCCAACCACCAACATCTTCCTCAAGACCAAATCGCTTCGGACGGAAGACGATGCTGTGCGTTTGATGGGAGGGTGTCATCTACTATGAGCTGTTAAAACCTGGTGAAACTGTTAATGCTCACCGTTACTACCAACAACTGATCAAATTGCACCGTAAAAAATGTTTTTCTGCGTGAAAAAAGGCCACATTATCGGAAAAGACATGATAAGCTGATTTTCCTCTACGACAACGCACCATCGCACACGTCAACAATGGTCCAAAACTACTTGGAGATATTCAATTGGGAAGTACTACCCCATCCCGCTTACTTACCAGATCTGGCACCTTCTGACTATCACCTGTTTTCGATGGGCCACGCGCTCGCTGAGCGGCACTTCGATTCTTACGAAGACATTCGAAAATGGCTTGATGAGTAGTTTGCCTCGAAAGAGAAATTTTTTTTGACGTAGTATATACAAATTGCCCAAAAGATGGGAAAAATGTATAGTTAGCGAGGGCAAGTACTTTGAATAAATTTGTTTTTGCTTCCTAGGAAAAAAAGAATGTGTTTTTCTAACTAAAAAACAGCGGATTTAAGCTTATACACCTGATACATTTTCAATGATTTCCGGGTGATTCTAATTGATGTCGATACATGCACATCAAATTCTTTCTTGCATGTTTCCCAATGTAGTGGGAAACATTACTAAATAACAATGAATTTAACTTCTTAAATATCTCCATAGAAAAAAGTCAAGTGGTGTATAGTCTGGCGACCGAGTCGGCCAACAAATTCGTCCACCATGGCCAATCCAGCAATCGGGAAACATTCTATTAAGCACATTGCTTGCATTATAAATAAGTGCATTATATGGTTGGACAACCATTCTGTTGTAACCACATTCTAATATGGCTCAATGGAACTTCTAATAATATTTGTAACTCATCTCTTAAAAAATTTGCATATTTTTTAATATTTAAATTTTCTTCCAAAAAGTGGACCAATAATACCACACCAGACATTTACACGGATGTTACTGTTATATTTATCGAAGCCAATGTGGATTGTCAAATTGTGTTTACACAATATGTATTATTTATTTAACTGTCATCCATGATTTGTAAAAGATGACCCGTCTGTAAACAATATATCGAAGAATTGTTGATCAATCTTAACTGATGTAGAATTCATTTGCAGAAATAGGTAGGAATCTTTACCTATTTTGAAAATCATTATCATCAAAAAATTGATGTAACCATATGTGATAAGGAAAATTATGGCATTTCAATATTTTCCAAATACTTTTAGTAAATAAATCACATTGAATGATCTCGGAAAATTCTTCATTGAAAATGCGAAACAATCATTTATTTATCGCATTCAAAAATGTATGGAAGTTAATGGCAATCATGTCAAACATCTTCTGAACTAAAACTAAGTAAATAAATATCTTCATTGAAAACACTTAAGAATATTAACTCTTCTTTTTCCCATATAAATGTGATTTTTTTGTTCAAGATCATATCATATCTAATTTGTTTTTTTATGAACTACATTACTACATTAATGAAAATATGCTATTTCATTAAAAAAAATCCCGATGACTTTGAAATCTAAAAAACTATAACTTTAAGAAAAATTTTTTACTCATCATAATATGTGTCTCTTCCAATCGAACTTTTTCCTTTAGTATTTTCCCGTATCATCAAAAACAATACAGATATTTTAAATGATAAAGTTAGAGGAAGTACCCTGTATATGAATATATTTCGTATATAACCATATGTATGTGTTAAATATTTTTATATATGAATATTTATACATGTCTTATAAAAATTGTTTACCGGATTTTTTGTAAAAGATTTAAGTTATTTTATATTTTTTGTAAAAGATTTAAATTATTTTATAAGTTTATATATGAATATTGTATCTAATATATATATAATATAATATATGTATAAATAAATATATCTAAATATATAATACTTATCTTAATGAATAAGGCCCTGCGCACAATGGAAGAAATATTAGGAAATACAAAAAATAGGAATAAATTAATATTTCAATCTATCAGAAATCGTGTTAACTCCGGTGTAACTGATATCTGAGATTGAAATTTTAATATTTTTTTTTGTTCCTAATATTTGATATATTATGCGCTCTAATACAGTTGTTAAATTATAAAATAGTTGTAGAGGAAAGCCACCTATTATAAGATGGGCCTAATATGAGATACCGACGTTTCCGCTATATTAATAAACACTAATTGGTTCCACCACGAATTTATTGCTCTTGGATTTAAAACTATTTAATGGAAAATTCATTATTAAGTTATGTTCGTAATCATTGTAAAAAAAGATTTTAGAATTTGGATGTCTTCCAGTTTTATTGAAATGAAGTATCTTTAAACTTTGTTTATTATTTAATAAATAAATTTTGGCAATATATTCTTCATGTAATGATAGAGTAAGATCGTACTAATAGAAAAATATTTTGAATTGCTTAATTACAAAAGTTAGATTTAATGATCGTAAAAGTAGAAATTATAATATAATATATCCAGTATTTTTAATACTGAAATATTGACTTTAATATCGAAATAATGCTCCTAATGTCATAGTTTTTAAAGTATAAATCTTATTGTACAATAATAAAAAGAACAATGATGCAATGAACATCAAGTGCTTATTTCTGCGATATTTGGTTCCAACTACCTGAAGACAAGTCTTAAATACATCGCGTACTCATTTTGCACGCACTGACTGTGTTTGTTCGTATTTTACAAGCACTAAATTTTTTAATTGCAATACTGATGTACTTTAAGTTTTATTATCGATTTCTCAGAGCATTTCATATTAGGAGTAATTTTTTGATTTTGCAATTTGCTCACTTTTTACATTTTTTAATTTAAAAAAAGAATAGAATCGAAATAAAATTTACATAACATTATCCTAAAGCTTACTAAATTCTCTCCAAAATAACCTATTATTCTATTTAATTCTGTCCATATAATATTTACTCAAAATGCATTCGGTATCTCATAATTGAAATCTTTCCTCTATGCGTATGTTCATGCGCGTGCGTATGTAATGGTGATGATAATGAGAATTTTATAAAAATTTGCATACAACAATAAGAATAATAATAAATTATATTTTTGTAAAATTTTAGCAAAGATGTACGACTACCCGTTCAACTGCAACGAGCTATGGCGGCGGAAGCCGAAGCTGCACGTGAAGCTCGCGCTAAAGTAAGGCAATGTATATGAAAATGTATAAGAAAAAAAAGATAATTATGCATATTAAGAGCGACTTTACAGATTTCAATAATCTTGATGTTGTCAAGGCCATGATTTCAAATCACCTCCAACAGATTTTAGTCATCGCTCGTTATTCGCTAGTTATGAACAAAATAAGTTTAAAAAGTAATATCTTTTTTCTACTTATTCTACTACATAAAACGTAAAACAAAAATTTTGTTTTAAAATAATCCTGACTAAGGACACACGACTTGCCATGAGAAATGAGTTCAATTCCACTTCCCTTTGCTAAAGGGCGCATGACTCGAGCGAATTTCACCCTACTTCTTCCTCGGTCAAGAGACGATCGAGTTTCCACGCGAAGCGAGTCCTGAGCAGAGGAGTAAATGAAGTCGACCTCGCTTCGCATAAAAAGTCGGACGCCGCTTGATACGAAAAGAGATGAAGTGAAACTCATTTTGCATGAAAAGTCAAACATCCCTTCACAGAGAGGAGGGAGTGGGCTTCGTTTTGCATGGAAAGCTTATGCCTACTGCAAATTGGACGCGATGAACGATAAACGACAAGCAATATCCAATAAAGGTTCTATTTTTTCTCATATGACGACATAAAACAAAGCTCTCATTGTGCAGTAGACATTACGCTTTTAGGCAAGGTGGGAGAGAAGTACCTCGTTTCGCGCGCGCGCTTGGAAAATCCTGTGCCTCTAAATAGATGGAAAGAGTAATAGATCTCGCTTCGCGTAAAAAGTTAAACATTTCTAAACATTTCTAAACAGAGATATAAAATATTATTTAATATTGTAAAGTAAATGTACCATTTAGTGGACATGACCAAATTGTTGGACAAAATGACAAAAATTTTTAATGTATCATTTTTTTAATATTAAACTTTTTGTTAATACATATGATTCTAAATAAATTTTTAATTAATTTTTCATATTATTTAAAAATTAAGTATTATATAATTTATTCATATTAGAAATAATACTTCTGTATAAAAAAATTTTGAAATAATGTAACGATGACAACGAGTAAAACATTTCGATGTCTAAAGCGAAAGCTTTAGGATTAGAAATATTTTTCTTTATTATACAGGATGATTTTAACATATTTCGTTACCATCATGAGCAGGTGGAGTGAATCGAACTGAGTCGAAAAATCCTCTACCATTTTGCAATTTTCGTAACAGTTAACAAGATATTAATTACTAAAAATTATCAAATATTGGTCTTGAATAATTTTTTATTCAAATACTATCAACTTTATAAAAAAGCTGCAAGAGACAAAAATCATTTATTTTCTTCTCATAAAGTTCTGAGAACTTTTTAGAATTTTTTCAGAATTTTTTAATACCGTATTTTCTCATGTTGGTAAAAATAAGAAAATGCAGTATTAAAAAGTTGATAAAAAATTCTGAAAAAGTTTTTAGAATTCTATGAGAAGAAAATAAATTATTTTTGTCTCTTACAATTTTTCTATAAAGTTGATAATAAATGTTTGAATAAAAAATTATTCAAGATCAATATTTGGCAATTTTTAATAATTAATATCTCATTATTGCGTAAATTGCAAAATGGTAGATGACTTTTTGACTCAGTTCGATTCACTCTACTTGATAGGTGACGAAATATGTTAAAATCATCTTGTATAACTATTTTAAATTTTAATTTTTTATTATTTGAATAATATATATATATTTAAATATACATTGATGAGTAATTTCGATTAAAAAATTAATTAAACAGTATCAAATTATTTATTAAAATTAGTAAAAAGGAATAGCCAATAATTGGTATATATGTGTGAATATCCTAATAAATGGACGATTGTCCATAAAGCGCACAACATTATTTTATGTATTGTATGTACTAATCATTAGATAGTTAAGTAAACTGCATTATAACATTATTAATAAGAACAATTAAGAACAAACAAAGGACATAAATAAAGCATAGTAAGTTAATTGACGTTCAATGATAACAATATAAATCATATTTATGCTGCTTGTCTTAAAAAAATATAATTTTAATTGGTGTATACTAATAATTTTGAATAATTGTTTTAAATCTAACCTTAACATAACCTCAGTTAATATAAATATAATAATCTCTATTTTCATTTCTTGAAGGCTAAAACAGTAAAAAAGAAAAATGAAAGAAAAAAAGAAGCACGTCAAATATAGTCAAATTGATCTTGATAACGCCTTATCATCAATCCAAACAGGTACAAGTTTAAGAAAAGCATCATAACAGTACAATATTCCTAAAAGCACTTTATTTTTGAAAAATTAAGGTGATCGTGGAACGTTAATTATTCGACCAAGATCAATTTTATCTTTCGAGGATGAAAATAAAATTTGGATTTTGCAATGTTTTGATGCAAAATGTTCTGTGACCAAAACGCAACTTTTAGACAATGTGAAACTCTATTTTACACGTAAAATTAGTTAAAAAACTTCTCCATTTGAAGATAATCAATAAGACACTTGAATTTGACAACTTTTTAAAAGTTGTCATCCTCGAATTTCAGAATGGATGAGCCAAAATCTAAGCGATGCTAACAACAAAAGAAAAATTCGACTTGATTTATTTATAAATACGACATCATTTCGAACTTAAAAATTTTATCGATGTCGATTCATCACATATGTTCAATTGTAATGAAAGTGCTTTTTTTTTAAATCCAAACGGAAATCGTGTTCTTGCTAGAAAGGAATCAAAAGTATATAAAGTTATGGCAGTGATAAAAAGACTTTAATCATTCTATATACCATAAATGCTGCTAGAAATTGCCAATGATTTAATTTGGGTATTCACGAATTCAATGTTTCTAGCAAAATATCTTGTACAATCCTATTAAGTAAAATATAATTTTCTTCTATAATAAAAAATTTCTTATTATTTGTCTAATAATTGGGTAATAAATTTTGTGACAGAGACACATTACATTTATTTGTCGAATAATTAGGACGTTTGACTCATATTATGTTTATAACTAAATATAATTTACAATTGAGACAAATAATATATTCAATAATGGATCTAGTTTCAGAAAACATCTATTCTTACTAGGCATCTATAATAAACTAAAATTTTTATGTTTATTCATTTTATGTTTGTCCAATAACCGGTACATTTACCTTATATGTATAGTAGAAATGCAACGTTATTTTTTAAACTTTTTTTGTTAATAATTTTTTAACAAGCGAAAATCTGTTATATGACTAAGTATAAATTAATTCCTAAAGATTTCTTAATGATACAAAATGGTTAAATATAACAGGGTAATAGAGAGTCAAGTCACGATAATTCTTGTGCAAACAATACGGTTAACAAAACAACTTTATTAATAATTAATCTGCTTTTACTTTTGAGCCAGTCTTAGAGACAATATGATGTAATTACAAAAAATTTTTTTACAAACTAATTCATTTTAGTGCCATTTCAACCTATCAACGAAAACTATAATATTGTATAAAAACGAACTTTAATAACAATCTAAAATGTATTAAAATTATTAAAAGTAAATTTGTTGGGAAGGGGAGAAAAACAAAAACGATTTATCGTTTATATATATAAAATAATAGAAGGTAGCTCATTAAAACAAAAATTCACCATATCGCAAACATTTAAATTCTATCAATTTAGTCAAAAAACAGTCTTTGACCATTCAATGAATCAGTGATCAATTATGAATTGAAATTAATGAATAATTTTTAATACAAACCACAAAGAAAAGGAAAAAAAAGGGAAAAAACTGATATTAATTATAATCCAGATGAACATTAAAATCAAAACTGAATCTTTAATAATTTAATAATCTTAATGTATCACTTTCCAATTATAGACGGACTAAAATCGGAGCGTTGTTATTACCAGCTAATCAGTACATTCTTCGTTACATTAATATTAAATTATTAAAGATATTAAAGAAGAATTCAGTTTTGATTTTAATGTCCGTCTGGATTATAATATCTGAATTTTTTCCTTTTTTTCTTTTCTTCGCAATTAACGTAAGTGTATTAAAAGTTATTCATTAATTTCAACATAATTGACACTGATTTACTGAATGGTGAGAGGCTGAATGGAAAGAATAGTTTTTTTATTAAACCTTAAATAGAATTTAAGTGTTTGCGATATGGTAAATTTTTGTTTTATGTGAGCTACCTTCTATTATTTTACAATAAATTATTTTTGCTTCCAACAAATTTATCTTTTAATAATTTTAATACATTTTAGATTGTTATTAAGGTTTGTTTTTATATTATAGTTTAATGGAGGTGGCTCACTAAAATGAATAGTTCGTAAAAAAATTTTTTGTAATTACAATATCATATTGTCTCTGAAGACGGCTCAAAAGTGAGTCAAAACATTGTGGATTAATTATTGATAAAGTTATTTTGTTAATCGTATTGGTTTGCACAAGAATTACCACTTGATCTGAATTTGCTTGACTCTTATTACCTTATATCCATTTTCTAAAACTTGTTGAATATAATTCAAAATCATAACCTTGATAACATATGTCAAGGTTATTAAAAAATGGAAAATCGCCTCTAATATGCATATTTATTTAAAAAATTTATTTTAAAATTTTAAAAGTGTCTTAAAAAATATAAATATAAACACATAAATAAAAGGACCATACAACTATAACACAAAATATTTTTAGCAAATGTCATACATTTTAAATATTTAGGTTAATCATATAAAAATCATAAATATTTTGACTACGATCTGACTATCTTCAACATGTCAATTAATAAAATAATTAAATTAAGAGAATAATAAAGAACGAATAAAAAGAACGGTGATAGTTTAGGGCCAAAATTTGCCCTAAAAAAAAGAAAAAAATTTGTTTATTTTTTTATTATGCTATATAATTAAATAAAAAAAAATTAAAAAATTTTTTTCTCGTTTTATAAAGTACATTTGAGACTATACAACTTTCATCTCAAACATTTTTATCCATTTATACAATTTCGACAATATCGTTTCGAAAGAAAAAAATTGATTTTATTCGAAGGAGTATTTTATCCCTTAAAAATGAAAAAGGGCACGTATAAAAAAACGTATCGCTTATTTTTGTCTGGAGAATAATACATATTAAAAGCTCATTAAGATCGGAAGGTCCCTTACCTTAAGATTCAGTAATCACCACGATGTATCTTGGATAAAGCTAATGCTGGTGGAACAGTAGAAACGCACGCATACTCACACATGTAGATATTCATCTTTGTTTTGTTTATGTTATTATACACCGTAAAGCATTGACTCTTACATTGCAAAAAAGTTGCAGTTTTTAAGGTCATTATAATAGAAAAAAAGGTTTCTTGTTCAGTTACTATTGTTTATCGAGTAATATAATATTTTGCTGCAAAGTAAAGCTACAATTCTCCAAAATCTGGGGAATTTTGTGAAAATATAATTCTTCTGCAAAGAAGAAAAATTGCATTTTCACAAAGTTCCTCAGACTTTGGAATTTTAAATTTCATATTTGAGTTCAGCACATACAAATCTATAAAGACCGATTTTACGTTTTTATTATAGGCAAATTTTGGCCCTAAACTGTCACTGTTCTTTCAAACATCGTCGTATAATATTCTTGAGACTTCCATGGGTGCTTTCTATATAAAGATTACAGATCCATTCTTGGAATGCCAACGTTTCGTGATAGTATCAGGCTGCTCCTCGCCCTGACGAAGTGGACTGCAAGGTTCACGAAACGTTGGCATTCCAAGAATGGATCTGGACATGGAGAAAACCCGCGAAACGCATAATCTTTATGTCGTTATATAATTAAAACTATATTCATTGTTAAATTCGCGATAAGAGTTCAAATTATAAAATTTACTTATAATATAAAATCTTAAACAGTCTAAATAATTATTCCTGGTTCTTTGGTCTTCAATATTCACACATTTTATAATTCTTTATTATTGAATTATTGATTGCTGTGTGCTCAAAATTTCCAGATTTTATTTAAAAAAAAATAAATATATTGTTTAAAAAAGAAATGAATATATTAAAATGAATCAAATGAGAAAAATTTTTAATTATTTCTATTGCAACATAGGGAAAATCTGGTTGATAAAATGCTTATAACTCAAACAGAACGGCAAAAAATTGCTTTTTTTGATTGTAGATTACAGATGTAATATTAATTTGTTCTGTAAAAATGATTTGCACTAAAAGCATTATATATTATTTATAACAACTTTTAAGAAAATGAAGTTGATGAGTAAATTTTTCTTATTATATTATTATATCTTATCACGTATTTTGTTGTCTGAAATCTTCAGCATTATAATCGCAATCCCTGTAGTCATAGAAAATGATATGCCTTAAACAATTAATTCATTATTATCCTAACAAAATTTGTGAAAACAATTCTTTCTAAAACAACTATGTGGAGTAGATTGATCAAAATTAGAGACCCTCTAATTAGAGTCACGACACAAAATAATTAGAGCCGGCTTCTGTATATAGGGTAGTAATTTTAACAAAATCGATAAAACAGAGAGAGAAATATATTAGTATCTCTGTCTAACTTTGACGCCGCGTTAAAGTCAGACAGAAGTAGCATAGTTAGACGGGTTCTAATCAACTATATGTCAGTATGTGTATATATGTATATGCGGTATGTATGTGTGTGAAGGGTCAGGGAGGAGGAAATGTACACAGCGCTCCGAAAGAGGAGAAGCGCGTCGTCGTATTAGAGGGGGAAGGGAATTTGTTCCTTCTCTTTTTCTAACCTATTGTGCTCTCTCCCATTCGATATAAGATGTAATTCTCTCTGTTCCACCCGTTGTAGTCTATTTACATATTTGCGCTCTCTCTTCTTCTTATTATATTCTCTGCCACATTCACTATTCTTCTTTCACGCAATTTTATTAAATAGATATGGAGTTTATTCAATGATTTTTAAATGATAGGACTCAGTAATGATTTTAATTTAGCAACTAATAATTTTTTAAAAACAATATATTACAAATAGCTAAGCGTTCCTAATTATCGAATCATTGTTAAAACTATTATTGTGTAGCTATCGAACACATATTGAACTATATACATACATACATATTAGTACTGAACAGCTATCATTGATAGATTCTTAATTACAAGGAAAGGGGGAAGACTCGTTTCCATAATAAGAATAAGAAATAAGCGATAAGAAAAAACAGAAATGCAGGTTTCGAAGTTATGTGATAAGCAGTTGATGTCATAGAAAGGAGCGAAAAATTATTTTAGGATTGTGGAGGAAATCCAGAAAGAAATAGAGATTAGAATTATAATTTTTTATTATTCAATTTTTCAAATTTAATTAACTTATTTGAGAAAAAACTGAATAACTTTTATATATCTCTCACATTCTTCTACTGTATCAATTGTTTGCATAATTGCAGCATCTGCACAATCTTTGAAACATATAATAGCAAGATTTACAATAGCACAAATTAATATTATCGCATACAAATAAATAATAAAACTTGATTAGAGCACCGCTGCGAATGAGTGCACGGAACTTTATATATACATTAATACCTATACCCCGACTATCATTTCGAGCCTAACATGAAGTCATAATGCTCCACGTCAATATCTATCAATAATATATGTATCTGATCAATAATATATGTATTTACATTGTTCCTAATTGATGCTTTTGAGCATCGCGAACATTAATCTGTAGTGAATCAGATGCATCTCGGATGATATTAGTAAACGCCTGATTTATTTGTTGCATATTGGCTGATAATATTCCATTGATCAAAATCGAAGCTTTCCCATATATTATATTCAGAGAGCGTCCGAGAGATTATGTATGTTCTCCTTCGTTCACAAGACTAACCGATTGATAAAGTTTGATTTTTACAAAAGACTTGAAACGACTGAAATCTCTCTTCGAATCTAATAAGAGTACAAAGAAAAATCATTGCTCTCTAGAATTTAGATGATGTAGAGTAGGGATCCACGCTTGTAACAAAAAAGTTTAGACTACTGTGTAAGTATATTATTTTTCATATCTGCTCATCTATCGTTGTCTTTCACTGCCAAAAAATGGTTAACAAAGAATGCATTTCTTTTTCTTTTAAGTAATTCCAAATCCTGAACATGAAGAAAACAAGTTATCTATGAAAATTAGTCATCTGCCCCCTCACTCTACTATTAATATACATACATACATATCGAACACTTTATTTAAGTACACTACTAAGTATACTACTAAACAGTCATAACTTATCATTATTGATAGATTTTTAATTGCAGGGAATAGAAAAAGAAATTAAAATAAAGAAATTAAAATATATTTTAAAAATCTCATACTTTTTTAAACTTGATACATTTCTTCCTGGCATTGCGACTACCAGTTGTATATTTTAAACACATTCTGTAATGTACAATTTTTAACATGGTTTTCACATCGCATAATATAGTAATAATATCCAGATTACATAAAGAATCTATATCTTCATAATCAGCATCCAGGATCCCAATGGTTAAGTAGTAGAATAATAGGGATTTTGATTCAGGCGCGGGAGGCCGTGAGGAAAGGGAGAGGGCAGCATAGGATTCCAAACATCAACACTGTTTACATAAACAACATTAATGATACGTTCATGAGTCACGTCACGTCACGAATCAGGGGCTCTGCAGCCGCCGCCGCTCGCCGCTCGCCGCTCATTGCTCTTCTCAAAAATCATATCAGTAACAAAGACTTGCTTACACTACTGTGTATACTTACTATCTCTCTTTCTCTTATGTGTCATCATCTTTCTCGCCGCGTTGTTGTTCCCATTGTATCTTCTCCTCGCAAAAATATTTTATCTTACGTTTTTTATTTAATGATGATTAAATACAGCGAACGCTTAATACGGTCGTGACCGTCTGTCACAATATCGTTGAGCGCGAAGATGCTGATGGCGCGTATAATATGATGCGATAAAATAATAAAAAAGGAATAAATAATTTCACACCCAAATATATAGTATAAATATATAAGAGCATTTAGTCATTCTCGTCGCGAAAAAACACATGATTTTGTTATCAAAAGTATCATTGAAAAACTCTTTGAAAATAGCATTTCTAATAGTATTTTATAGCAAGCTGGGTATCGATTATGTAAAGTTTCTCCTACGAATGAATACACAAAAAGTGAACAAATTCATGTAATGAATAAGCGATATAGCAAGTATAAGTAACTTTTGGTTGTTATAAAATATGAAATAGTTCACGAGAAATTTTTTGGCAAGTAACGAAATACCTAATATGTGAAATTCTAGTTTTTTAATAAATTGATATAAATTTGTTGATATAAGCTTGTTTTTCGGTCTTTTCTGTCTGTTTTCTGTTCTTGCATTAGACTGCATTAGAACTCTCTCGCTTTCGACGAATATCAAATATATTTGAATATCTATTTGAAATGTGAATTGAAATGAATATTGCGTGATTTCTTATCGTAAATGGAACGAAGAAGAAGAGCATGCAATTGACAAGCAAAAACTTTGCATATCAAGAAAACATTTGCGTGATGTTAAATTAAATATAAGAGTAAAAGATAAAAATATGAAGTACATAAAAATCACAAAAATTTAAAATGAGAATTATAATAAAAAATAGAGATTTATGAAACAGATTAAAAAATAACCTTTTTCCATTCAGATGAAGATTTCTCCAGTCCCAATCCGGAACAATTTAAGGTTTATGTTATGTTCTTCCGTACATTTTTCTACGAGTGTCAAATATTTTTACTACATGCAATCAAGAATGATGAAATAACATGTTTTTATCAGTTCCATATGGTTCTGACAATTTCATGACATTTTTCTCCGCACAATATCCAAATTTTTTGACATTATGTCTAACAGCATTTCCTTTTATTTTTGAATTACATTCATTGTTATTCTCGATTATATATTAGGTGTACAACTTTGCTTCCGCCGTTTTCCTATAGATGGCTTTAGCGGTAAGTGGTCGAAATAAATAGATCATAGACGTCATACAATAAACTTGGGCATCTGTCAACATAATCCCATAGAAACATTAGTCGATTTGTGTCTGCATCATAAAGTTATTCTCGATTGAAAATGTCAGTTTACGAGCTAAATTCTCATCATTTGCGGGAGGTTTTAATTTTTTGCTTCAATATGAAGAAATCTGCAGCTGAGGCTCATCGAATGCTCTCAAATACTTATGGTGAGGCCGCTATTAGTGAAAGAACGTGTCGTAAGTGGTTTCAATGCTTCAAGAACGGTGATTTTGACATCAAAGACGGGCATAGCGATGGAAGAAAGAAGGTTTTCGAAGATGCAGAATTGGAGGTATTACTTGAGCAAGACTCGCGTCAAAATCAAGAAGAATTGGCACGATCATTGGGAGTGACTCAACAATTTCAAAACGCCTCAAAGCCATGGGAATGATTCAGAAGCAAGGAAATTGGGTGCCATACGAATTGAAGCCGAGAGATGTTGAACAGCGTTTGTTTGCTTGTGAACAGCTGCTTGAAAGGCAAAGACGGAAGGGATTTCTGCATCGCATTGTGACTGGGGACGAAAAATGGGTTCATTACGATAATCTCAAGCGCAGAAAATTATGGGGAGTTCCCGACCATATTTCTACATCGACGGCCAAACCAAATATTCACGGCTCCAAGGTCATGCTCTGTATTTGGTGAGACCAGCTCGGCGTAGTGTATTATGAACTGTTAAAACTGACTGAAACAATCACAGGCGATCGA
>NW_012130066.1:12863795-12867782 GCF_000143395.1 Atta cephalotes | reverse complement strand
GATGACAGTTTTTTCGACGCGGGATTCGTACCCGAAAGATGGGAGATAGTAGTGGCCAGCGATGGACAATACTTTGAATCATAAATGTATAACCAGTTTTTTACAATAAAGCCTCGAATTTCGGAAAAAAAACGGCGGAAGCAAAGTATACCTAATATAAGGAATAACAAATAATGAGTACAATGCGATTTTCTATCAAAATACGTATGTACGTGCATACATATTTGTATGCACGTACATACGTATTTTGATAGGAAATTTGATAGGAAAAACATATACCCGTGAACACTTGTTGAATTTTCGGAAATTTAAGAGAAACAATGTAAATTCGCCTTATGATCTCACTTTCTCTTAACTTCCTCTGATTTCATTTTCTCATAATTTTCTTACATAATCATTAAGTCTGATATCGTTTGAAAGTGAAACTTTTCACGTAAGATTGGTACGTACGAAAAGTGAAAAAATGAAAGTTTCGTGAAAATTTACATAATCGATACCCTGAGTTTTTGCCAATGGTAATATTTTATCACTGAGGATTTTATCACTGGCTAGTAATGTTTTCAATGATACATTAATTTTATAGTTTTATTGCTAAAATGAGTATTATTATTGATTAATATCTTATTACAGAGTATACATCATAAAATTATGATAAAAAGAAGTTTTTTCTTAAATTCGGGAGCTAATTTTATAATGCTTCGAAGTGGTCACCCGTTTGTTGCATACTGCCGTCCGCTATCCTTGACTTCTGAAATCGTATGAAAATTGCTGTACTTCAATCCACCTATATACTCGAACACTTATTTAATGGATGTATAGCTATGATACATCTGTTCAATATATGATCCTGATAGAAATTTATCTAGTTTAACTGAACATCCAGTTAGCTACTGCCTAATATTTAATTTAATGTTACAATGACTATTTTTTTAGGTTAGGAAATCATATTTGTAATATCAGTTGTCATATATATCGTCTTCGACTAGAGGTCTCCGCAGTCTCTCTCTCTCTCTTCTGTCAATAATAGTATGCCGTATTGATACGGTATAGATTATATCATGATGTATCTAACTAGTATAGATACAGTGTTGATTCATTGTACTATTGTATAATATCAATACACTTTTTGTATTGCTACCATATAGTTACGCCGTACACTGCCACCTCGTAGCAGTACAGAAATAATACGGTAGTGGTATTTTATGCAGATATCATGGGATATCGCACGCTTAATTATCTGGGATAATATTTTACTATTGAAAATTTTATCACCAGTCAGTGATAAAATCTTCACTAGTAAAATATTGCTATTAATAAAATTCCATTGAAAGCACCATTGGATTATATAAATGAATAACTTTCAATGCGAATGATATTCCTGACAATAATCCAATGGCAAAATATTATACCACTGATCGAATGATATTTCTATTGATGCATATCCAATAGTAACCATTAGTAATATACCATTAATTGAATGATAGTCCTATTGGACTACCAATGATAAAATATTTTATTGATCGAATGATTTTCTTATTGAACGTTTCAAGTTATAAAATCATTCGATAATGATAATGCCGTTAAGTTCGTATAATTTTATACACTATTTTATACATTACATTGCACTACATTAGTTCAAATAATTTTACTATTGATCTGAATGGTAATATCATTGACACTTTTCACAACAGTTAACTCTTATTAAAATAAAAATCGGAATGTAAATCGGATATAATGGAAGAGTAACAGAAGCATGAATGAAACTTCTAGAAAGCAAAAATTGGAACAATGAAATATAAAAGAAGCATTTACGCTTCTTTCACATTTTGATGTTTCAATTTTCGCCTTCTAGAAAGTGTTTTGTCTATACTTTTGTTACTCTCTCATTACATCCGATTTACCCTCCAATTTTTATTTTCATCAGGGAAGTTAAAAACGCTTTGTTAACTAAAATTTTCTTGTTGATATTATATATTGATGTAATAATTAGACAATCAACAATCGACAACGTTTAAGGCAGGGATGATAAATTAGAGACGATTTACAACGGGAGTGGCGCACTTGCACACAGATCAATTCCACACACCACTCACATCGGTTCCTAGTATTTCTTTCATTGCTTCACCAATAAGATTATATTATTTTTAATAAACTAATTAGATGTGGACAATTGATACACTCGTTTACGATATCGCGTTCAACATCAATCAACATCAATCGGTAATTTAATGCGACAAGTAGCCACACACTTAAGTCTCTGAGTCTATGTTACACTATGAGTCTATAGACACATTTTGTTTTATTACGATTAAATTATATGTTTATAGATTTCGTCAATAGTCCTGTTATTCAATCAGCGATTCCTATTAGGAATATTAGAAGAATGTTGTTTTATTTTACGTAAATAGGGAAATCTCGCTTTTATAAAGCATACAATTTCGCCTATTCTATCGGAAACGGAAGTCAATATCCTTTTTATTTTTTAAATCAGGCATGTATCTTATATCTCATGTACATTATACTTGATATAAAAATGACGATACTGTTCCGTTAATTATTTATATCAATTAAGCACTATGTCATTAGTATGAGAAAACGATAAGTATATCAGATGATGAAAGTGTTTCTGTGCTTCTCACTAGGATTTGATAATATGTATCTTTTTTATTTACAATTTCTTACATCATAAGATCAAATATAATACAAATCGGATCGATAATCAATAGATAAAATGTTTTTTATGTATTTTTGTCTGATCAATAAAATATTTTTAACCGGGATTCTTTTTCATAAATGATGTATCACGTATATCTCCTAGATAAATTACATACATTTTTACAATACAATAAGTATCGCTGCAAATATTTTTACGCAGCATTTTTTTGAAGAATATTATAATTGCGAACATTTTGTCATATAATAATCATGTTAGTATTAACGATACTAATACTAATAAAATGATAACATTTTATCATTTTCTTGGAATAGACATTTACTTATAAGTAGCTTTATAATAAAATTACCTCTATCTGTCATAAATATTTTTAAAAATAATAATTTTTTTAAAAAGTTCTGAAAATTGCTGCCAATGTAGAGTTTGAAATCAGACTTCTGTGTGAAGCGATTTTTAGCTTTCTCCGCTTTATCTCGAAAACTATTCCAGATATAAAAAAATATTTCATACAAAAGTTTTACAATAAAATTACCTCTATTCTCGTCAATGACATTTTTTAGAATAATTATTTAACAATTTTTTTTCGAAAATTTTGAAAAAAGAATGGTAAATAATTATTCTAAAAAACGCGAATGAAGCTAATTTTGTTGTAAAACTTTTATGTAAAACATTTTTTTTATAACAGTTTTCAAACAGTTTTCGAGATATAACGGAAAAAGTTGAAAACCGTTGTATACGTAAAGAGTAAAGATTTTACCTCTTCAAACCGTTTTTTACAACAACTGATATTTTCTAAATTCATTTCTTTATATAAACTACAAATTCATTAAGTTTCATTAAAATCATAATTTGACACCTTAAGAGATTTCCTTGTTAAACACTTTATCGCGACAAATTTTTTATATGAAAATTGACACAAACTGCGCATAAGTTGCGTAAGACATTAATCTAGTAGTTCATTACTAGTTTATTACACATCATTATTAAATTAATTATTCGATGTACAACTTTGCTTCCGCCGTTTTTTTTCCGAAATTCGAGGCTTTATTGTAAAAAACTGGTTATACATTTATGATTCAAAGTATTGTCCATCGCTGGCCACTACTTTCTCCCATCTTTCGGGTAGCGTACGAATCCCGCGTCGAAAATACTGGTCATCTTTTGAAGCTATCCACGAATCGATCCAATTTTTTACTTCTTCATAAGACCGGAAGTGCTGGTCAGCCAGGTCGTGTGCCATTGATCGAAAGTGATAGTCAGAGGGAGCAACGTCTGGAAAATACGATGGGTGGGGTAGGACTTTCCATTTCAAT
>NW_012130066.1:12854497-12863354 GCF_000143395.1 Atta cephalotes | reverse complement strand
TACAGAGCATGATCTTGGACGTCAAAAATTCACCGTTCTTGAAGCATTGAAACCACTCACGACACGTTCTTTCACTCAATAGCGGCCTCACCATAAGTATTTGGGAGCATTCGATGAGTCTCAGCCGCAGATTTCTTCATATTGAAGCAAAAAATTAAAACCTCCCGCAAATGACGAGAATTTGGCTCGTAAACTGACATTTTCAATCGAGAATAACTTTATGATGCAGACACAAATCGACTAATGTTTCTATGGGGTTATGTTGACAGATGCCCAAGTTTATTGTATGACGTCTATGATCTATTTATTTCGACCACCACTTATCACTAAAGCCATCTATAGGAAAACGGCGGAAGCAAAGTTGTATATCTAATATATTAATCATTTAATTATAAATTAATATTTAATTACATAATAGAATAGTCGTTGAAGAAATCTTTGACTGTCGTATGTTTTATTAAATCATTGACTGAGTTGGATTCTCGATAACAATTGAAGAATCAATTGAAGAAACTTTTATATTTTGGACTTCTAAACTTCTGACTGAATACCTATTTTGATTTTTAATATTCTAACGTATGAATAAGTATGTAAGATTAGATTAGAGCGATAATTTTATTATGTATTACATGTAAGTTTGTAAGGGGTTATATATAAAATTGTTATTATTTATTATCACTGAAGAGAACTTTATAAATCGAAACATTTGATGAATTTTATAGCGCTGTGCGTAAGAGTAATTAAAAAACAAATTTAATTTTTTACGTTTTAAGAGCAGCTTATAAGTCTTTATATGTTATAAATAATAGCTTGTAACTGTTTATTGATTTACAATTATACATAAAATATTAACGACAACGAGTTGTCATATATAACATTAAAATTAGAATAGAGAATTCTCTGATATTTTGCTTACGCACAAAGAGAATAAATGTAGAATCATTAGTACATTACGTTCGTACGTAGTGTAATTTAAATGAGAAACTAAGAAGTCAATAGTGTATGCGACAAGCTTTCTTGATATTTTATATCAGCATTCAAAAAAGAAGGCAACTTTTTATATAAATGATATTTATGAGAAAAAGCTTGATTGCAATGTTACTTTACTGCAAATTCGAACACTACGATGCGGAAGATACACTAAAGATACTTTTGAAAAGTGCTCTACTTCCACGAAGAAACGAAAAATACAGTCACTCCGCGAAAATTATTCTGAAGTTGAAATTGAGCATGCCTTTTTTGCAAAATTTGTGCAATAGTGGGAAAAAGAAGTTAGCACAAATAAGAATACCGAAAAAAAAATAAAACCGAAATGATAACAAAAACTGATGATGATATTTCAAGCTTTCAAAAAAGAAAGAAAATATCATTCCATTCGCAAAAAACGAAGCTGTAGCGTTAATTGAAGATACAAAATTAACAAAATATCAGTATGAGACAATTCGGCAACAAATGAAACAGCGATATTTTTGTTCCGTACAAAAATCTTTCAATCATTAAAAAATAATGCTACTCTAAAGAATCGACAATAAGGATTAGCAAAACAAGTGTAAAGATTAAATTACTAGCATTATTAGACCATACAGCATCATGAATATTAAAAATTGAAAATGTAGTTTCTGTCGATTTAGAAACTGAGAGTACATGTTTTTAACTCTAAGCACAAAGTGGGACTGTGATGGAGCATCCGATCAGAAACAATACAAACAGAAATTCTGTGATGATCATGTATCCGATGAGAGTATTTTTATGGTGTTAATGGTTCCAATACGTCTAGAATTAGAAATTTCGGTGCTTTGGAATAATCCTCATCCAGTTTCCATAAAGTATTGTAGGCCTATTTGAATTTACTACAGAAACGGCGGAAAAAATTAGACATGTAGTTAACATAGAAGATGAAATTGACCAGCTAGTGGTCAACAATTTCTGTATAGAATTAATTATGTGGTAGCTCATAAAATGATGCTCACAATGGTAGATGGAAAGATATGCCAAGCTCTTT
This sequence comes from Atta cephalotes, assembly GCF_000143395.1. Taxonomy (NCBI): domain Eukaryota; kingdom Metazoa; phylum Arthropoda; class Insecta; order Hymenoptera; family Formicidae; genus Atta; species Atta cephalotes. The sequence continues at coordinate 12,861,352 of NW_012130066.1, read as the reverse complement.
CCGATACTGCGTCTGCAGTAATATGCATGTTATATATATAAGGCAAATGATCAACTTAGCATTGATACGTACGAAATTGGAGATCAATATCAATTTTCAGTTTGGATTTTCATCTTTGAACGCGTACATTTTATGGAGTCTTCTCATGTAGCGTATCGCTTATTTACAGTAGATTGCAAAAATGCCTGAACAAAAAGATTTAATGAAAAAAAAAAAGAAAATATTCAACGAAGTTCAGAAGTGAAATGGGCTTAATTGTTGATGTACCAAAATGATTCAGAAACATCAAACGACCGCAATATGCACGTCGATTTTTCCGAGACCCAGAATTAACATCGACAAGAATTAACATCACAGGAATTGATCAAAGCCTGATAAAACGGTATTATTTTTCATACAATGGCCTGTAGAGAAGAAATTGATTCGCAGAAATTTGAAAGCTATGCTTTAGAAACTGCCGAGATAATAAATGACGCAAAATGTCTTTCTGCGAATTTGACTAATTTTTGGATATGCTGTAGTTCTCTTCATTCTGAACAAATGTCTCAATGGGCACAATTTGATTCTATGAGCCATTTCCATGCTACAAATCTTGAAAAGTCCGATAAAATCTGGACAGAATGAAGAGAATTACAGTATATCCAAAAATTAGTCAAATTCGCAGAAAGACATTATCCCATAAGATTGGGAATTTACCATAAGAGTGGAGTCATTTACCATATATCCTTAGTACTATATATCCTCATCAATATATAAAATATTGATACATGGTGGAAAAGTCATCGAATCGGCTCTTCTTCCCAAATGACTGAAGAAGCATAAGAAGTTTGAAAAACAAAGATTTCAAGCCATTTAGGGAATACCATATGGAAATGTAGTCGAATCACTATTAACACCGACCTAAATCATAAACTGCTGATTTCATTTGATCCATTCATAGGTAGTATCAGGTAATATAAAAATTGAAAAACGTAGCACAGCATTGTCGATGCAGAAGCGAAAACATTATTAATTGCGAAATAATTCGTAGGATGAATATATATTAGCGTATTTTCTGTATTGCATTATTTTCCTTAAAGTTGGTTAGGTCGATAAGTTAGAATTATTATTTTAGTTTGCTATATTGGATTCGCTATTTTTAATTTTAAGAAATTCATTTCGGATTTAATGACCCCCGTAAATTAAAAGATACCAATCTATTGACATTCAAATATATTTTTCAATTTTCGATCGCCATATCGGATCCGTCATTTTGAATTTCGAAAATCGCATTTCAGAATTGGATTTAGCAAACTCATAATCTACAAGATACCAATTCCTGTTGAAATTCAAATATGTGGGATGAATGTTAATGGACGTCCCAATCTTTTAGCATGAGAAGTGAATTGTCGACTGAGCTGTGATTGATCTAAACATATAATGGTGTATAGTCGCTAACTCACTTTTCATGCTAAAAGATTAGGATATTCATTAACATTTATCCTATATTTTCGAAATTTTGGTTCGCCATATTAAATTCGTTTTGAATTTTGGTATATCTGATTTCAAATTGGACTTAACGAGTGTAAAAATCTTAATATTAAAAGTATCAGACAGTTTTGAAAAATTTTTAAATACTAATTTTAACACATTATCGCCTGAAAATGCGAGTTAGCATTAAAATGTTAAAATGTTAAAGGCAAAATGAAAAACAAATTAAAAAGTGGCCTCGAGCAATTTCTTCACAATTGAGCTTTCATTAAAAAAAAATTATTTTGAAAAATATCGATATTTTGTCCCACTGTACGGTAGGTGGCGACGGTGACGGCAGCGGCGAGAGCTCCAGTGATACATGACGCATGATGGTACATATCATTAATGTTGATGTTTATGTAAACAGTCAATGTTTATGTAAACATTGATGCCATCGACTCTGGGATCTTACCCATGCTACCCCTTCCCTTACCTCGCGCCTGAGTCAAAATTCCTACTATTCTATTATTTAACTATTGAGATCCTGGATGCTGATTACGAAGATATAGATTCTTTACGTAATCTGGATATTACTTGTACTATGCGATGTGGAAAATATGTTAAGAATTGAACGGTACAGAATATGTTTAAAATATACAATTGGTGGTCGCAATGCCAGAAAGAAATGTATTAAGTTTAAAAAATAAAATATGAGATTTTTTAAATACATTTTAATTTCTTTTCCAGTAATTAAGAATCTATCAATAATGATGCTGTTCAGTAGTATACTTAGTTAAATAAAGTGTTCGATATGTATTTAATATTAATAGTGGGGAGAGAGGAATGACTTATTTTTATATATATTTTTAGATGATTCATTTTTCTGTAGGTAATTTAGTATTTCTCAAAAGAAAATGAAATGTATTTTTTTGGCAGTGAAAAAAATAAATGAGCAGATATGAAAATAGACTTATCACGGTACTCTAAACTTTTTTGTTACAAGCATAACATCCTTCTATAATCCCTAAATTCTAGAACAATGATTTTTTCTTCGTATTCTCATTAGATTCGAAGAGAGATTTCAATCATTTCAAGTTTCTTGTAAAAATCAAACTTTATCAGTCGGTTCTTGTGAACCGGAGAAATAATACATAATTTCTCGGATGTAACTTGTGGATATAATACATGCGAAAGCTTTGATTTTGATCAATGGAACCGGAGTATTATAAGCCATTGTGCAACGAATAGAGGGTGTTTACTAACATCACCCGGAACGCACCTGATTCACTGCAGATTAATGTTCGCATTGCTCAAAAGCATCAATTGTTAGGAACAATGTAAGTACATATATTATTGATCATAGACGTGGAGCATTATGACTTTGCGTTAGGCTCGATATTATAGTCAGGGTATAGGTATTAACGTGTATATGAAGTTTCATTCGCAGCAATGAATTTTTAATCAAGTTTTTATTATTTTAATCAACTTTAATCAAGTTTTTATTATTTTGCATGCGATAAATGTTCCATGTGCAAATGAGATCTATTAATTTATGCTATTGTAAATCTTGCTATTGTATGTTTCAGGGATTGTGCAGGTGCTGCAATTATGTAAACAATCGATAGAGTAGAAGAATATTATATTAATATATCTCTAATATTATATTATATATTATATTAAAGTTCAGTTTTTCTCAAATAAATTAATTAAATTATTGAAATAAAAATTGAATAACAAAAAATTATAATTATAATTTTCCCTCGAAGTTTCATTGTTCATCAACATTCCATTAGATTTAACAAGGAGGTGTAACCAAGGAATGGAAGTACTTCTCGAAAGATTGACATTGATTGCGAAGAAAAAATTTTTGAATCCTTTGGATTTTGTTTTGAATTCGACGTATTTTACTTTTAATAGGGAAGTTTTTAAGTAAAAATTTGATACTCCAATGGACTCTTTCTCCAATTATCTCTAACTTAATGACGGAGGATCTTATTTTAGGTATGTAGATGACATTGTTATGGCTATACCATCTAACGAAATTGATAAAGTACTCACAAATTTTAATTCTTACTCGAGGTTACAGTTCACGATGGTAATGAGTAATAAAATTAATTTTTTAGATTTGGTAATCATTATTGATAAAAGAAAAGAATGATAGAATTCGACTGATTTCATAAGTTTACTTTTTCCGAATGTTATTTGAATTATCTTTCAACACATCCAAATTCTCAAAAGAAAGGCATAACAACAGGAATGGTTGATAGAGCAGTATTACTTTCAAATCCGAAATTTCATTATAAGAACATGAAGTTAATACTGTATTAAATAATTACTATCCAATTGACTTTATTATCAACACCATTAATTCACGTTTAAAAATGTTATTTCACGAACTACAGACGAAAGGGAATAATGTTACTAACGATATTACTAATGAAGAACACCATGATTTATTCTATCTTATGTTCCATCAATATCTGAGAAATTCTTTATTATTATCGAGAACATTAACGTGAAACTTTTTCAGTTTGAATAAGTTTAATAAATTCATTAAATTTCATTAAAATTCATTAAAATTTATACAGAAGAACACTCTCCCAAAATTCTTCAATAAAATTCCTTTGTAAAGATTGCAATGCGTCGTATGTTGGTCAAACAAGTCAAAAATTATCCACGAGAATATTTGAGCATCGCAAGTATATCAACAGCATTAACAAGAATTAATCAACATTTAATCATCACAGACCATTTAATTTTAATCATGAATTTGATTGGAAGAATGTCCAAATTTTTGATAAGGAAAGATTTCTCAATAAACGTTTAAGTTCAGAAATGCTATATACATGCAGAAGAATGAACTTAACTTAAAAACAGACACGGATCGTTTGCACTACTCGTATGCTTCTTTATTAAATACGTTAAAACAATATTAAAGTTTAAATTGGTTATAGGTTGACTCTTTTATTACTATTTATTGCCATTACTTGTTTAGAAATCCCCTTATTACTTTGTAATGTTCAATTTCAAACGACATGAGATGAACGATATTAATCTGAGAAACGACGTGTTTTAATTTATATCTTATGAAAATTGTGAATCAATGTTTGTAAACTTCTTTGTTTCCCATTAAGGTCACACGTTTATTATTGATTTTATAATTATTGAACTAATAGTAAATTTATAATAATTTATATAGTATATTGATTACTGCATTTCTATCAATCTGCGAGTGACTTACTTTTAACGATATATTTCTACTTTTTCGCTAAAGATAACTCCAAAGTGAGCCGAAACATTCGATACAATAAATGAAGCCGCAAACACCTGATTATTATCTGCATCTCCTAATTCTTTACTTTTATCAGCGTTAATCTTGTTCTGAATTTCTAATTACTGTTTTTAAGATTGAGAATCCTTATTTATATATTTATATATTTATGTAATTGTTTAAAAAATTATAATTCTAATCTCTATTTCTTTCTGGATTTCCTCCACAAATTCTAAAATATTTTTCCGCTCACTTCTATCATCACACCATCTGCTTGTCACGTAACTTCGAAATCTGCATTCCTGTTTTTCTTTATCGCTTTCCTTGCAATGAAGAATCAATAATGATAGCTGTTCAGTAGTAGTATTATATAACCAGTTTTTTACAATAAAGCCTCGAATTTCGGAAAAAAAACGGCGGAAGCAAAATTGTACACCTAATATGTATATAGTTCAATAAGTGTTCGATAGCTATACAATAATAGCGTTAATAATGATTCGATAATTAGGAACGCTATTTGTGTAGTATATTATTTTTAAACAATTATTAATTGTTAAAATTAAAAATCATTGCTAAGTCATATCATTTTAAAAATCATTGAATAAATACCGTATCTATTTAATAAAATCGCATGCGGAAGAAGAATAATGAACGTGGCAGATTATATAATAAGAAGAAGAGAGAGCGCAAATACTATGTAAGTGTAGGCCGCAACGGGTGAAACAAAGAGAACTGTATCTTACATCGAGTGGGAGAGAGGACAATGGGTTAGAAAAAGAAAAGAAACAAATTCCCTTCCTCTTCTAATACAGCGACGCGCTTCTCCTCTTTCGAATCCAGCGTGAGCATTTCCCCTTCCCTGACTCTTCACACACATCTATACATACCGCATATGCGTATATACACTACATAGTTGATTAGAATCCGCCTAACCATACTACTTTTGTCTAATTTTAATGCAGTGTTAAGGTTAGACAGAGATATTAATATATTTCTCTCTCTGTTATCGATTTTGTTAAAATTACTACCTTGTATAAAAACGTCGGCTCTAATCGTCTCATGTTGCGACTTTCTAGAGAGAATTTCTAACCAAAATGAAGCGAGGATAGGACAATTAATTTTAATATCTTTAGTGAACATATATTCTCATTTTTAAAGAATATACTGACAAATATATTTCAGATATATTTTTCATTTTTTATGTAGAAACTATAACATAAAAATAAATTAAGTATTTTATATTTTTAAAATAACAATTTTATTTGTATTCATACCATTATTATCATTATTTTTCAAAATATTAAACTGATATTAAAATAATAGTTATGTTTATATGTGTCATCCGTAACAAATATGCTGTTGCCAATCCTAAAAAGTATGTCAGTCATTATCACATTTTCGCAGCTTCATTTAAAATTAAATAACTTATTTTTTATTGTATGGTGAATTCACGAGTAATATCTTTTTTAATACGTAAAAGATGTAGGTAGGAGAGACCAGGGCTAGTAGATTCATTTTCAATTTCGAATTTTGACAGACGAAATTAAAAGACTTATCGAAAAAATTAATTTTGCACTAGTTATTACGCATATTTGACCATCTAATAATATTTTAATAATAAGGGGAATTTGATAACTAATATAAAAAAAACGCATTTTTTAAATGCATCTAAGTCAACTAGTCCCGGGACCAGGGGGATGATGAATCATGGTATGGGGTAGTTTAACTATAATTATTAAAATAAAGATTAATGTATTTTAAGCTACTTTTTCTAAAATTAAGATATTTCCTAAAACAAATAATGCGAAAATGATCTTTTTAATTATTTTTAATGTTTTCACATTATTATTACTACTTCTGTTACACTTAAAAATAATTTTATCAAAGAAAGAAGGATGTATGAACATATATGGATATATTTCATATATAATTATATATAATTCATATATAATTATAAATGTTTATTAATATTTATACATAAACATATACATTTATACATAAACATATAAACATTATTCATAAATATATATCATTATTATATTAAGTAAATTTATACATATTCATGAAATATCGTATAACTTCGTATAATGTATGCTATACGAAGTTATTACGCTTTAATCATTCTATATACC
>NW_012130066.1:12846914-12850909 GCF_000143395.1 Atta cephalotes | reverse complement strand
ATAAGAATGTCATAAAAGAATGTCTCTCCAAATTGAATAAAATCTCAAAGAGAGAAAAATGTAGCTATTTTTGAAACAGAATAAGATCGCAGCGAATGACAAATTTCTTAACCTAACAATAATTATTTTAACGATTAATATTTCGTTTCACAAAGTAGAACAATGACTCTTTTTATTAAATTCAATCGTTTCGTACAAAAACACATCGAATGAATCTAGTTTTATCCTAGTTTTAGATTGGAGGGAAGACGTGAGGGAACTAAACTTATTAACTAATATTTATCACTGAGGTAAATCTCTTTAAAGGAATGAAATATTGTCATTCTTTTTGGAGAAGTAAAACATTTTCACTCTTTTTCATAACTGACTATATTTTCATTCTTTTAGAATAAGATTTTATTTCAGAAGAAGTTTTTTTTGAAAGTATTATAAAAGTCATCATTATGGCTGCGTTCCGCTTAACGTTCGTAACACTCGCAAGCATCGTTTATCCTTTTTTGATAAATGACAAAACTGAAATGATTTGTGAGGGTTAAGCCTAAGGATGCAGCCTAAATGAGTTATGTAACCTCATGCTATGGTTAGTCTATTTTCCTCATTCGTTCATTTTTTAAAAGTATTAACAGTATACAATAACAAAAAAACATCTGTTGGACTTTATTAAATAAGAACTACACTTACTATCTAAATAGAAATCAAATATCTCAGACAATCATAACGATTGTAAAACAAAAACTTTAAAAATAAAAATATTTACTTACGTTAACGATTTTTTAAATTTCTGTCATAAATGCTCAGACATATTTATGTGTGTCTTGCGTGTTTTGATTTTAACATAGCCTCGATTATTTTATTTATTCCTGTAATCTACTGGTCCCTATCTCCCCTATATTATAACGTATACAGTGTTGAAAACAGATATCGTTTAAATGATGTCTAGTTATAGATATAAATATTGTGTGAAAAAAGTATTTAGATACAAGTACAGATACATTTTTTATAATTATCTAAGTATAGATATCAATATAAGAAAAAAATATCCAAAAATTTAAGTACTTTTTAGATGTTAAAAAAAAGAAAAGAAAAATAGAGAAAAAACGGAGAAAATAAGAAAAGAAAAAGATATAAGCAGCATAAAATATACTACATTTAATTTGTTTTAATACATAAAAGAATGTCTCGATGATGAAAAATCAAAAACAATAAGTTGCGTATAGACTAATTTTATTTTATATAAATCTTACATATGTAGGTACTAAAATGTTTGGATTTGGATGATGAAAATTGTAATATGTATTGTCGTACGTACATCATCGCGGATTATCGATAGGATGGATTATCGATAGGAACAGCGTGGCAAACTCACATACGTCTCCTCAGCAAGTTACTAATGTAATTTTTCCCCTAAGGTGGAAACGTAAAAAATAAAAATTGTTTATCTGCACACATATATGCATAAAATTTTTCACTTTTCTCGATTCCGTCCTAGGAAAAAATTATTCCGAATTGATTCCAAGCAAAGGTCTATAGAATTTATTATATGGATACAGGAAAAATCGCAATTCGTCATGTTATAAATTGTTCTTTTTCTTTAACCTGTGTATTCCTACATAATAAACTTTATAGAACTTTAGTGTTCGGAATCAATCAAAGAAGACCGGCGTTATGTCATCAGTTTGCCACTTTTTCTATGAGATTTTTTAGTCGTCAATCATTAAATACTAGGAACTAAAATTACCTAGGCGCCCGGAAAAAAAAGTTTTATAAAATTGTATAATTTTATATTAGTTATATATTGTGTAAAATTAAATATAATTACATATAGAATATATTAAAATATGTACATATTTCATATATAGAATATCCCCGCGAGATCACTTCTCGTGAGCAGACTGAACTGAGTTGGAAAGTCTTATATCAGTTGACAATTTTTGCAAATACATTAGGAGATATTAATTTTTAAATATTATTAAATAAGCATGTATCGGCGCGGACTACCACTAAGTATACGCCCATCGATCGCGATCACTTGTAAATAATAAAAGACTTTTCGATTCAGTACACTTCGCTATACCAGCTCGTGAGAGGCGATCCCGTAAGTCGGAAAAACTTTGTATATAATTTTATACAATCAATATGAAATTACATAATTTTATAAAACTTTTTTTCTCCCAGGTGAAAGCACTTGTACAAAGTTAAGAATTAGAGAAGAAAAACGATTTATAATAATAAAAAATTAAGTTTCCAATATGACATATGAAATAAAAAGGTATGTAAATATGAAACCGGAATTTTTTTATAGAAAATACACGTTTATTGCATGAAAATGATAAAAAATATTTTATTCGAAATATTGCCCATCGGTAGCTATATACATTTTTTCCACCTGTTTGACAATTTATGAATGCCACGCCAAAAAAATTGTTGCTCTTTTGAGCCAAACCAGTCATCTAGCCATTTTCGTACATCTTTGTAAGAAGTGAAGCGCTATTGAGCAAGTGCGTGTCCCATCGATGCAAATAAGTGGTAATCGGACGGAGCCAAGTCTTGTAAGTAAGCCGCATGCGAATGTATTTCCCAACCAAATGCCTCAATCGTTTCCTTGACCAGTTTGTTGTGTGTGATGATGCATTATCATGAAGCAAAATCACTTTGTGTTGTCTTTTTTGATATTCCAGTCGTTTTTCACACAAAACATGATTCAAATTGATCATTTGTTGTCGGTAGCGTTCAGTATTAACGGTTTCGCCAGGTTTTAGCAGCTCATAATAGATCACACCTTTCTGATCCCACCAAACATAGAGCGTTGTCTTCCATCCATAGCGATTTGGCCTTGCAGTCGATGTCGATGGCTCGCCTGTAATTACCCATGATCTTTTATGCTTAGAATTCTCAAAATATATCCATTTTTCATCGCCAGTTACAATTCGATAGAGAAATGACTTTCTTTTGTACCTGGCGAGCAGCATTTCGCAAGTGATTTTTCGGTTTTCCTGCTGTCTTTCATTCAGTTCATGTGGAACCCATTTTCCCATCTTTTGGATCTTTCCCATGGATTTCAAACGTATGGAGATGGCTTCTCGTGTCACATTTAATTGATCCGTGAGTTGTTATTGAATTTGAGCATCATCCTCATCCAACAATGCTTGCAATTCGCTATCTTCAAACTTTTTCGGTGGTTTTCCATGTTCTTCGTTTCTCACGTCAAAATCGCCACTTTTGAATTTTTTAAATCACTCGAAGCATTATGATTTACCAAGAGCATGCTCACCGTAAGCTTCGACAAGCATTCGATTCTGCAGTTTTCTTCAAATGGTAACAGAAAATCAATGCTGTCCGCAAATCGTAGTTTCCAGGCACAAAATTCGACATGTTCAACGGTATTACAAACTATACTGTTGTATGAAACTTGTATTGTTGTGAATTGAAAATCTTTATCAGATGTCAAAACAAGGAAATGGCGTCAATGGCGCCGTCTGACGGCAACTACATTGACAGTTATGGCCATCTATTGGTAAATTTCGGTTTTATATTTACATACCTGGTAAAATAAAATACAAGTATCTTGTACTTATGTGTCTAAAATTTTAAAGATACCGTACCAAAAGTACTAGATACGGATACAGATATCTCCGCCCGTAAAGATCTGGGTAATGCACTTAGGTGCAACTAAAATATCTGGATACAGTATCTAGATATTTTTACCTAGATACGTTCCAACACTGAATATAATATTTTAATATCCGTTTTTTTCTAAAAATCACTAATCAAAAACTGTGACAACCAGCCCCTACATTTGTCAGCAATCATTACAATGTTTGTTTAATAAGCTGTGTGTTTGTTAAATTTATATATATATATATATATATATATATATATATATATATATAATAAGTAATAGTAGTAACGAACAACTACTACGTAGACGTAGTAAAGTAAAGTTAAAATTTAATTTTAATTAACTTACGTTAACTTAACTTTTCTTTAGTTACTTA
>NW_012130066.1:12817222-12846894 GCF_000143395.1 Atta cephalotes | reverse complement strand
GGATAGTAAGAAAATTATTTTATAACTGTAACATTTTTCTGTACTGTCTTTTTGTGGAGATTGTATTTACTCTTTTTGGAAAGAGAAAGGGAGAAACATTATGAAGGAGATTATAATTGATATTGAGAAGGGGAACATATTTATCAATTATCGATACATAGATATCTGGAAAACGTTCGCTTTGCTTATTTAATCCTAAATTTTTTTTTTTATGTGTCGTTTCAGATATCATTCTTTTATAAAATGATTGTTCTGAATCAAGAATAATAATATTTTCGCAATCTACTTGTTAGATGATTTGATTGACTTGTTTTATTCGTTTTGATACAAGCGTTGGTAATAACATTACAAAGTAAAGATTATCCCTTTTACAAAAGAAAATGCTGTGATAAAAAAGTAATAACAGTCGCCCTCCTCTGTGTCATGAAGAAGAAGAAAAAACATAGAGTTACAGAAACTATTTGGGGAGAGACGTGTCTTCCACCATTCTGCCTCGTGCGCCCTTACTCATGGCTCGAAATTCAAATTGAGCATTAACACTACTCGTTGGAAAAACTTATATCTGTTAGCCAACTGATGTTGACAAACAACAAGTAGAGAATTTTAAGGTTTTTTTTATCTGTTTTATGTTTATTAATGTGAGCATTAATTTTTCTTTTGAGTTACATATAAGAGTTACATATAAGTCCTACATATAAGATTTCACAATCTGATCATTTTATACACAACTATTTTAGAATATTCTTCTTTTTTTAATCGGTCTTTACCTGTCTTAATAAAAGTTTGCAGAGCATTTATTGGCTTATGAACAATTTTAAAATTAAATTTATTTGTTATAATTTTAAATCTTTCGGAAACATTTTTAAGATAAGAGAAAATAAAAAAATCTCTTTAAGAAGATGGAATAAGAAATGATACTATTTTTATAGTTATTGACTGCAAAATTTTTTTCTATAAGAATTTTATCTTGTTATTGATAAAGAATCCCAGCAAACGAGAATAAATTGAAATGGATTAAAATGGATTCAGATTTTCAGAAATACGAATTTATGAATGTTAAAATTAAACTTTTCAATCCTGAATACATTTTTATTCATTTATAGGAATTGCATAAAGTGAATGTCTTTTCAATCCTGAATACATTTTTATTTGTTTATAGAAATTGCATAGAGCATATCTCTATGCCTTTCTAGCTAAAAATAATATTAACATTTTCTGCATCGTGAATATTACTCAATTCAGAATTGTGAATAGGAAGTACAATTTTTTTTAATTCAAAAATAATATTAGCAATTTCTGTGAATACTGCTCAATTCAATATTCTGAATATGAAATGCAGTTTTTTTTTTAATTTAATTGAATAAAAAAAATTTTTACTTAAAAATGGACCATAAATGTTACTTAAATTATTCAAAATTAATTAGGAAATTTTTCGCATTAATTCAACTAAATTCAAAAAAGTAAAAATAAATTGTAAAGTAAAAATAATTGAGCTATGTTCTTTTATTTCTCTTTGATTAGAAATAAAATGAATGATCGATGTGAACATTCGCAAACCAAGTCGAACACAGTATTAGGCTAATCACAGCGCGCGACATCGATCAAGCGAGATTAGATTATTCGATAGATAATCCAATGTTGTCTCATAGTAAATTGTTTATACTTTATTATATCTGTTAAATGATGATATTTTTATTATATCTATATATGTAATTTCGTTTAGCTGATTGTAATTGAAATAGAGAATGGATAACACATTTACTAATTGAAAAAGTGGTGTAGCGGGTAACATAGAAGATTCATAATCCAGAGATCCCAAGATTCGAATCCCACTAAAGTACGTTTTTTAATACCAATTTGAGATAGTTAATTTTAGATATAATTATTGTAAATGTTTAGGAATAAAATTTGTAACTCTTAAATATAAATGTTTTTTTTTCGAATATTATACTAGTGTCAGCTCGGATTCAATTTATTTCAATCCATTTTCATGAATTTAAAGTACGCATTAAAAAAATTTTAATCCATTTTAATCTATTCTCGTTTGCTTGTTTGCTGGAATATATTGTAAATTCTAGGGGATATCCATTATTAAGTAGTGTGTTAATGAATGAATGTTTTTTCAGAAAGTTTAGGATGTCAAGAATAAAATTCTTCTTATCTATCCTATTATACATAACACTTTCCAAAAATCGATCATGAGCACTAATACTGCCTCAAATTATTCTAGATTATTAAATACTACGTTCCAGCAAACGAGAATGGATTAAAATGAATTGAAATTTTTTTCTATCAGAATACATATTTTAAATAGCGAATACTTTTTTTTTTGGATTCAATTAGATTCAATTGGATGCAATTGGATGGAAAAACTACATTTCCTATTCAAAATTTTGAGTTGAACAGTATTCACAATGCATAGAAAAAGCTAATATTATTTTTAAATTGAAAGGCATAGAGATATGCATGTAATTCCTATAAATGAATAAAAATGCATTCAGAAAAAGCATTCATTTTAACATTCGTGAATCAATATTTTCGAAAATCTGAATCCATTTCAATTCATTTCAATCCATTTTCATTTGGGGTCATTTCAAATTTACTTTGCTAAGATTATTTTATACGAGTAGAGTAAGTAGTCTAACAATGAATGTAATTTCAGAGACTTATATCTCTCTCAATTATTGAGTTGAAGATTTGAGTTTTTGCATATAGCTTAAGAATTTAGTTGGTTACATACCATAAACAATAATTCTTAAGTTATTTTTTAAGTTTACACAATTTCGATTATTTAAAAAAATGGGAAGTAGCACAAGGGGTGTGTATACAATGAACCATATTATTTTTAATAACGAATCATTTGTTATATTGCGAATTATTGGGATTTTTTCTGTTTTCTTTAAGTATTGTTAATTTTAGCTTTTATATATTGTAACTATTAATTCTATTTTGAACTTGACATCTGTTTTTTAAAAAAAACATTCTTGTGAATAGATTACTTTTTCAAAAATAAAAAAGAGTATCACTAGCGTTTCAATACTGATCGTTTTCAATGTTTTACATTGAATATTTCAATAGATTACACAGATTCTTATTAAAGAGGGAACATAGGAACATTGGATACGTATCAACATTTTAAATTCTATTATATAACATACAGAACATTGTTATTTTAATACGCGAATCCGACAATTATTGTAACGGTAGTATGGGCAACCATGAGCCCAAACAAAGTATCACTACTCTATCTCCGCCGGGGGCGTGGCCTATCTGGAAAAATGGTGCGCTCGGATTAGTTAGTGGAGCAACCATGGACCACGAAGTGGGAGTAACGAGGTAATTAAATGGCGCGTTTTGATTGGCTTGGTCCATGGTTGCCCACGCTTATTGACTCTATTCAGATCACCCACGCGGTAGACTGAAAAAAGGTGCGATGTCAGCAGGGATAAATATCGTGGAACAAAATGATGGATGAGAAAATCAAGGAAAATTGGAACCATAACATATTTTTGTTGAGAGAAGGTCAAAATATGAACATCAGATATGAAAGATAGCAAACAGTTTTATAACGGTCATTTTTTTGTTGGCGCGACACAATGTCTCCACCGTGTTGGAGTCTTAGTAAATGTTTTTTACTTATGAGAACTTTTTACGAAACTTTTCGAATCTAAGGGACTCTTATTTTTGCTTGAAAGAAAGGGGGAGGAACGAATATGTTCAACTGACATGTTCAACACGGCGTGTCGTCTTCGATGTGATGACTCACTCATTCGAATGAGAGTATGATTTTTTATGATGTATGACAAAGATTTTAAGAATGTATATTGTACTACTTATATTTTATTAAAAATCTATATTACACTTATAGCATGGAAATATGCAAAGAAAAGTTGATACGCGTAATCATTGTGATTTATTCACTTTTAAAGAATAAATTCCTTCTGTACTCACTTTTAGAGAATTCCTTCTGTACTCTAAACTCCTTCTGTACTGCATATCGGAGATATTTTTATTTAAATATGACAAAAATCTACATTATTTAAACCTGAAACGATAGGATATTTGAATACGAATGTGAAATAGTCGAGAATTTAACAAATATTTTATTTATTAATAAAAGAATTATTACATTGATAAATGAATTATATTACATGAAAAAATATAAAAGTCATAATCTCGATTCATTAAAACTATGTTAACAATTTCGTTGAATTTTAATTCAGTTATTTTTAAAAACAATATATTAAAATATGTTTCCAAAAATGATAAATTTTTTATTTATGTTCTCACATAGTGCTCAATGTCTTCTTTGTTGTCTCGACAAATGAGTTGAATGAGTTAAGATTTTGATGATTTCGCTGTTAATGTAGGAATTAGTCAGAAACAACTTTATCTCCTTAATCAAATTCGGCACACTCGTTAATATTGTCGATAATAGATAATATTAGGTGTACAACTTTGCTTCCGCTGATTTTTTTCCGAAATTCGAGGCTTTATTGTAAAAAACTGGTTATACATTTATGATTCAAAGTATTGTCCATCGCTGGCCACTACTTTCTCCCATCTTTCGGGTAGCGTACGAATCCCGCGTCGAAAAAACTGGTCATCTTTTGAGGCTATCCACGAATCGATCCAATTTTTTACTTCTTCATAAGACCGGAAGTACTGGTCAGCCAGGCCGTGTGCCATTGATCAAAACAAGTGATAATCAGAGGGAGCGACGTCTGGAGAATACGGCGGGTGGGGTAGGACTTCCCATTTCAACGTTTCCAAGTATGTCTTGACCACTTTCGCAACATGGGGTCGAGCATTGTCTGCAAAATCACTTTATCGTGTCTCTCGTTGTATTGCGGCCGTTTGTCTTTCAATGCTCGGCTTAAATGCATCAATTGCGTTCGATACCGATCGCCTGTGATTGTTTCAGTCGGTTTTAACAGTTCATAATACACTATGCCGAGCTGGTCCCACCAAATACAGAGCATGACCTTGGAGCCGTGAATATTCGGTTTGGCCGTCGACGTGGAAGCATGGCCGGGAATTCCCCATGATTTTCTGCGCTTGGGATTATCGTAATGAACTCATTTTTTGTCCCCAGTCACAATGTGATGCAGAAATCCCTTCCGTCTTTGCCTTTCAAGCAGCTGTTCATATGCAAACAAACGCCGTTCAACATCTCTCGACTTTAATTCGTACGGCACCCAATTTCCTTGCTTCTGAATCATTCCCATGGCTTTGAGGCGTTTTGAAATTGTTGAGTCACTCCCAATGATCGTGCCAATTCTTCTTGATTTTGATACGAGTCTTGCTCAAGTAATGCCTCCAATTCTGCATCTTCGAAAACCTTCTCTCTTCCACCGGTCTTATGCCGGTCTTCGATGTCAAAATCAAGTTCTTGAAGCGTTGAAACCACTCACGACACGTTCTTTCATTAATAGCGGCCTCACCATAAGTATTTGAGAGCATTCGATGAGCCTCAGCCGCAGATTTCTTCATATTGAAGCAAAAAATTAAAACCTCCCGTAAATGACGAGAATTTGGCTCGTAAACTGACATTTTCAATCGAAAATAACTTTATGATGCAGACACAAATCGACTAATGTTTCTATGGGGTTATGTTGACAGATGCCCAAGTTTATTGTATGACGTCTATGATCTTTTTATTTCGACCACCACTTATCGCTAAAGCCATCTATAGGAAAACGGCGGAAGCAAAGTTGTACCTAATAGATGTCAGTTGGTTTACATATGCATTGCCACATTCGATTGATTATTGTCTCCATTCCTTGAAAGGTAGCTTGCATTACAATCGTGACGGAATAAGATCTTCTTTTCTTCATCGACGGTTGTGCTGGTTCTGTTTGCGTATTTACGAGTAAATACTTTCTTTGGAAAATTTTTATTTTGTTTGCGCGTCATCAGTACTTTCGCACCATAAATGAAGCTGACAAATATGTTTGCGAATGAGATAGAATTTATTTTGATCTTGCTACTTCCGTTTAGGTATGTGCTCATGAGTTCCATATTCTCTTGAATTTGCCAGGTGTTTGAATCGAAACTAATTTTTTTCTGTGTCAGTTTGACGTTAGCTTCAAAAGTTCCTTCTTTCATTGATTATAAATCAACGTGTAATTTCATCATGAGAGGAGTTGAGTGGATACGTAGAGAGCAACAACGTCCACCCAGTTCACATTGAATTTCCTTCCTTTGGCGATTTTATTCGCCGCTACAAAAGGGAGCTAAACCTAGACTGATTTCAGTCCTTTAAGGATCTCTTTAAGAGTTTCCAGTTTGATTCCTGAGGGATCGCAACCGAAGGACACCAAAGCTTGAGTGATCTTCGCTGGGCGGATGCCAATTTTCCTGCCCGACTCGGCGTTGCCGTTCCCTCTTCTCTTAGTGCTTCCCTGATTTACCAGTGGTTTGCTTTTGGAGGCTTGTGAAGCTTTAACAATCCCCTTTGCTTCCTTCTCCTCTTTGACTGCTTTTTTGATGAGATCTTCTCCTCATTATCTTGGACTATATAGTCTGCTGAAAAGCCAGCAGCTGCTGCTTTTGAGCTTTCTTCAGGGCGGCTTCGATTCTCCTCGGAGGCTTGTTTATTAACGGAGGGCGTCTTCTTCACACCTTCCGCAGTCTTCGTGGATGATAGAGAGCGCTTTCTTAGAGAGCTTCGCGCTCTTATTAATTGAAAGAGGTTTGCAGGAAAAGGGAGGGCCATTTTTAGGAAGAGTTTCCTCTCCTTTGTACCTTCGAGATCCCGTTCGATGCTACTATCAAAGCGACTTGAGATTGCCTCAGGGGAGAGGAGTTAGACCAAGGCTGATTCAGATTTCTAGGAGTATTTCCAGGAAAGTCTCTCATGAACTTACAAGGATCCTTGGAGGAATCCCCTGCTAATGGTGAATTCCTCGGCATTTTGATCGACCGAGGACGATTCAGCACCTTCCTTTAATAGAAGATTTGATGGCTTTAGAAGCCATTTCCCATCTCTCCGTCCGAGTCAGCCCAGCTGAAGATCTGAGGCTCCGGAATGGGAAAATGATGAGAATCCTGTCCTTGATTTCCATCACTAGGAGCGGGGAGAGGATTTCAGTCCTCTCATAATAAGGTTTTCCAACCTTGTAACCTTCTCGAAAAGACTTTTCTTTTGAGAGATATCTGTTTTTCGACTCCACGCGGAATTTCTCCCATCTCTGCTACACCTCGTAGTCGGGAGGGATAATCATATCTCTCAGCCTATCCGCGAGTGGTGTTGGTGGCACCAATGACCTCAATAGCCTATCAGATTATTTTTTGAAGGTTGAAAAGGAGTTTTGCGAATCTTGCGGAATACTGCATCACTGCTTTGCTACACTGGAAACCATCAATATTCCGATACTCTAGTGTCCTTCCCCGGAAATAATCCTGAATAGTTAAGACTAGGATCAGGTAGGCGGGTACTTCATGGTATTTGAGAGTCGCTATCATCCGATCCCAAGAGAGAATGTTAAAGGCGTTCATAATATCGAGAGATATCGCTATCGCCCTCTCCTCCTCCACTATGGATCCCATGAGAGTCTGTCGAATTTCATCGACGATCGATTTGCTCTCACGGTATCCATACTGTCCGCGTAAAAAATCCGGACTTTCCGAGTCAGGTGCTGGACGAAGCATTTGACTATACGCTCAAAGAGCTCGATGTTGTCCAGCAAATATAACAGCTAATAGATCGATGGACTCTCTGCGGACCAAGTCTCCTTCCACCAGAAGGAAAATCGTCCCCGTCTGAGACAGCTGTTGAACAGCTGCCGCGGATCAACCATTTCGTAGGCTAGGACTCAAATCCGGCAAGGAATGCCAGTACGGCCACGGACTTCAGGGCCCTTTAGTCTGGCACATTTAGCCCGGGTCATTTCGTTTCCAGACATGTCCAGTTCCTCACTCCAGTCCTCGGGTGAGCCGGAGTATTGAAGAATCGTAACTCCCCTTCCCCGCCGGAAAAAAGTCCTCACTATTCCAGGAACTAGATATTCATGCACTTCGTCACTGCGAACGTTCACGATCGCAGCATTACCTTGTATAAACGCCTCCTGGGCTCTTTATCCAGGGACGAGATCAACTTTGTTCAGGCCTGAGGTCCTTTGATCCAGCCTTGATGTCTCTAATCGCCAGTCGCAGAGAGTATTATACATACTGTTGATTTCTTCATGATTATCTCGCCATTTGCTCCACGTATAGCATCGCTTCGCCACGATGGTTGCCCTACGAAGATTCGCGATCTCTTCAGACTACCATGCCGAGCGGCGGAATCTCGGTCGGTTCTGGAACATGAATACGTTGCAGTCGCGAATCATCATGTCCCGTGAGTAATTCCTCCTCCACAATGTCTTCCACCAAACCCAGATTAACCCAAGTGGAGGCCTTCAAGGACATCTGTAGGGCGGTTCTGTTTAACTTCCTAAGGAGCTATTGCAACTGACAGCGCGTCGCCGATTCTCCAAAGCACTCGATCCCTCGAGCCGACGGATAGAGTTCATATTTATCTTGATGAGACGATGATCTAACGATCTATCGACGGTCCTTTGGTCGGTCACTTCAATTGCCCAACCTCTCAGCGGCGGACGGGATCACCCACGTGAAATCCATTATGGATTCCCCGCGCCCGTCAACAAAGATCGACTGTCCTGATAAATGAGAAAGATTAATGAGAAAGAGAGAGAGACCAAGCGCCCAGTCCTTCATTTTCTCGTCCCTGGAGTTCGGGCGGAGGGATCTCAACACATTGCAGCCCCTCTCTCTCCTCCATAAGAAACGACAGCGAACGTCTAATGCACTCCACCATCTAATGCACTCCACCATCCTCTTCAGGGCGTTCTCGAAAGCATGCTTCGATACTAATTTGGCACCAAGTAACGCGTCACATCAATGGCTTTCCGTTCATCATTGTCGGCCTCTCCAGCCATGGACACCTTTATCGGTTTCGCCACCACCGGTGAAAGATTGAATAGAAGACAATGGCCGTGGACTAGAGCTGACCGCTGTGCTAAGTCCTGAACGGCGACTCGATCTTCTTGCTTACCTTCCGGGCAGGCTTTCGTTGCTCTAATTCTGTGCTCCACCTTGCCTGCTTCGTGATACGCGGGGCCATTTTCCAACCATGTGGGCGGGTTATCGATAGTAATGTTTATCAATCTGGCTGTGCCGAACGTGACCAACCTCCATGCATTTATAACACTGTATCAGTCGCGCCAGCAGCAGTGTCACTCGGGCCGGAATCCAGCCTACTCTTAATCGGCAAAGTTCGGCGATTTTTTTCATCACTATAAGAATGGGCATTTTAATCATGCTCCCATTCCACTAGACGACCGCCTAATGACGCCCACTTTTACATTGGCATTCGCGGCAGTTGCTTTTGGCCATGATTGCCTTAGCAACTTCCTCAAAGATGACCGATTCATCAAGTTCGTTTATCCGGAGCCATCGGTCGGGATAACTTAACTCCTTTCCGGCCGACAAAGACCTTCTCTATCTTTTTGACTAGGAAGTTGGCCTTGTCCCGTCCGGATCATGGATCTCCAGCACATAGACGCCGGACCTGGAGATTTTCAAAAACTCCAAAAGAATACGTTGATTTGTTTCTCTTTTTATTTCCCCGTAATTTCCTTAGGAGGCTGTCATCGTGATTGCGGTCGACCGGGAAGGTCGAATCTGAGACGGTTTGAGCGTCTTGTATTCACCAAAGGCACCTCTTTCGGATATTGGCAGCAGCATCCTTTCCCTGCCTTGTTCATCTCAGCATGTAGGGAGGCGGCCGCCTTTGTTAACGCTTTGGCCGCTTGCCTGGACTTACAGCTCCCAGGATCCATTATATCCTTATTGGTCCTCGGTAGTCTTTGCTTGCATGCCAGTAGCAAGAGGGCACGGACTTATCGATAGTCTTAACTACTTTCTTAGTTTCGCAACCTTTCTCCTTGCGCGCGACTCAATTGGATGAGGGGAGAGTGAGGAAATTCGCATGGATCCTGAACATCACCTCACTCCGAAGCGGAGCCGCCTCTCTTTTTGCTTTTTTCTTTGCGGCTCTGCCAATATGCTTATCGTCTTCACGGCTTATAATCAGTCACTCCAGTTCCTCCCTCCCGAGGATTTTTTATCTTCTCTAACATTTGCTCAAGAACATCGGCTCCTCTTCATTAACGTTTCAGAGCTCCGTGGCGACATCTGTGATAACACACGATCGGAAATCGTATCCCCTCGCACCTAGAATTACCTACAGATATTACTCTTAAATTACTTAGGATTTCCTATTAAATTACTCAAGATTACCTGAGAACGCTAAAGATTATTTTAATTTACCAAAAATTAACTTGGATTACACAAAATTTCGTTTAGCTTGCCACTGAACTACATAGCATTGTAAAAAATTATCTCCAAAAATTATGATCAATCCTTTGCACTCTTTTTATGTCTGATGGGAGGATTTAAAATTTGAATATCGAGTTAATAGGTTTTTATATAGTTATCAAAAATAATTATCAATCTTAGTATAGGCAAATAAACCCGAGAATAAATGTGAAATCAGCTAATGCGAGCCAACACAGGTTAGGTTGTGTAAATTTGTATATTTGATTCTTGAGAACAATTACAGGCGTTTCCAACTCTTTCGATTGGATCTTTCTCAGTAATAATAAAATTTAAAACATAAGATTATTTTGTTAGATACGACGGATAGAATTATTATCATATCATAAATTAACGATATTCAGTTTCATTGTATCGCATAATATTTTATATTAAATTTATAATACATTTAAGTGTTCAATTGGATACTTTTTACAGAATATTAAATAAAGAAATATAACTCATGTAACTTAAATTTATTAATCAGATGTACACTTCATATTCAAACATGATTTTTTAGTAATAAACCGAAAAAATAAGAATTCTAGAAATGAGAAACTAAAAATTTTATGGTTACAATTACTTTGCGAAACATTTAGCTAAGCTATTTGTTAATATCTCATCGAGAGACACCCCAGATTTAAAAAATCATATTTCTACGTCAATTGCTGCAAAAATGTTAGTTTAACAAATTTAAACGCATGAAATCAGGCACGCGCGAGTCGCCGAGTGGTCCAGTTCTCTTCCCCACTCCACTGCACGACAGTTTCGCCCACTCCTCTCAGCGCGTTGCCTCGTTCCCATTCCTCAACTTTCCAATGGTTTTGAACAAACTTTTTTAACAGCAAAAGATTTGAAAATTTTTTAACAGCAAATTCAATTCTTCTTTGAAAATTGATGTCGGATGGAATTTTTAATCTTAAAAATTAGAATCACAGTGGTGATTTTTGAAAAAAATTATCTCGGCTCTTAATAATTGGAGGCTAACTTTTTTTAAAATTCGTAAAAACATGTCAGCTGTCGTGCTTCACACGGCTGTTTAATATGATGCGTATTAATAAAATTATTAGATTTTTTTAACGAAAAAAAGATATCTATTTTTTAAATTCATTTTAAAAATTTAATTGCAAAAAATCGTTTTATTATTATGTGTACGATAGTGCAATTTTTGAAGAAGAAAAATTATCCCTGTAAATTGCTAATGCGACTGCTCAAAGATGAAGTAATTAAGTTTTCTGCAGACGAGTTTTTAGTGAACAAATGGTTTTTTGCAAAAACTAATGAACATTTCAGGCTCATTCAGGGCTACATTTTTTCATTACGAGGGCTACATTTTATGAAAATTTCAAAGCTTTGCATTTAAATCTCAATGAACAAAGAGCGAATGAAGAAAAGGCCTTTTTTGATAGTTTTTATTTTCTTTCTACTTAACTAATAGACCGAATGTTTAATGTTCCATGTTTCATTTTGTATTTCGAACATCTAAATTTTTCATATCGAACTTTTTTCTATACAATCAATATCTTTCGTTTCATAAGCGAAAAACATACCTTTTGCAACTATTCGATATTTCCTTCACAAGTTCGAGTCTCCAACATACGCATTTCTTTTCTGATGCCTTCCGAAGATTTTCATGAAGAGAAATACTAGTTCATAATTTTTTTTCTAGTAAAATTCTACTTCTATTAAACTATTCTTGCTCAAGTTTACGAAGGAGATACTACATGGGCTGAAAAGTCTCGGGATTTTTCAATAGGTGGCGCCACTAGAAAATGAACATGATTCATTTCGAGAGGTTCATCTGTCACTAGTTTATGTATGAAGTTTCATGACATTTCGTTCATTCGTTTACAAGCTACAGTCGTTTAAATGGCGCTACTTTCGCCTTCGTTTTGTACCATCACGATAACGCACCGTCACACACGTCCTTGAAAGCGATGGCCAAATTCGACCAATTACGATTCGAATTGGTTGCTCACCCACCGTATTCTCCAGACTTGGCCCTCAGCGACTATTATCTGTTCCCAAACCTCAAGCGGTGGCTCCAGAAAAAGAGATTCACATCGAATGAGGAAGTCATCGCGGAAACCGAGGCGTATTTCGAAGGCTTGGACGTTTCGTACTACAGAAAGGGCATCGAAATGTTGGAAAATCGCTACCAAGTGTATCGCCCTCGAAGGCAACTATGTTGAGGAATAAATATAACTTTGTCCAAAAAAACGCTTGTTTTCATTAAAAATCCCATGTAATATATAACGCGCATGAAAAATCGTAAACATTTAAATATCTCGTAAACTGTTTGCGTCATGATTTATACTATTCTGATTTAATGCGAGAGATACACTATTACTACAATTTATTAAAACTTATATGTTATTTAGAATGTCCCTCGCCTCTTATTAATACCGAGTGCCGAATGGTTGAGATTGCCGAGAAAGCATTTTCGATCACTTGAAACAAGCGACTAGAGCGAGAAGAACGGCTCGCTGTTCATTCTCGATGTGCTGAAGGCGAGCACACATACATAGGCTCGTGCTTGAGTGTGTGGCTACCAGTTTCGACAGACCATTGTCTAATTCTGTGTCGCCACCATCAACACAGAGTACTTGGAGCACTCAGGAGCATTAAAATTTTATATCATAATCAAATAAGTTTAATAATCTGATACCTATCGCGAATTTATATGACAACGAATTACAACTTAAATTATATGATGTTTGAAATTTATATTTGTATTCTTTGTTACTTTGTTAATTTAACTATTAATTGATATTGAAGATGGCCAGATTGTGATCGAAACATTTATGATCTTTATATAATTAACGTAAATATTTGACATATATGACATTCATTAAAAACATCTTGCGTTGTGACTCTTCCTTTTATTTATGTGTTTAAAATTTATTTGATGCATAAAAAGAGAGCACAGATGATTTTGACTTTGACATATGTTGTCAAGATCGTAATCCTGAGTAACACTCAACAAATTTTAGTCAACGCTCTTCCTTCGTTAAAAGATTATTAACAGATAATGTTAATAATTATATCCCTATTTTACATAAAAATTCAAATAACTCAAGGCAGAGAGAGAGGTATGGGATGGACCAATTAAGAGAATACGACCGCGAAGCGAATTCCATCCCGTTGTCTCTGTTTAGAGGCGCACGACTTCCCACACGAACCAAGGTCAATCTCAATCAGATAAGAGTTGGATCAGATTAGTATTAAATCGGGGTAGGGATACAGGGGGAGGGATAGAGCCCTTTCTCGTTTTTATGTGTTCTTTCTACATGAAATTATTTAGAATAGAATAATGTTGATTTTGTTTCTCTCTGGAAGTAAAGAGGAGAAGAACAAGACAAGAGGAAAAAAATCCATCTCACTTCTCCCCCCTGCCAAGGGACGCAGAACTTTCCACGCGAAGAGAGTTCTACCTTCACTTCCTGTTAAGATGAAAGCCTTCTGCCTAGGGGTGTACAATTTTTTACAAGCGAGATCCACTTCATGTCCCCTTCTGCTTATGAGCGATTTAGGCTCACTCTACACTTTCTCATCTCTCCCCTAGACAGAAGAGAGATGAGGTGAATCTCGCTTTACGTGGAAAATCGGACGCCATTTGGCAAAGGAAGAGAGGTGGATTTCGCTTTGCGAAGATAATCATAAAATATATAATTTTAAAACAGAAAGTTCCTGTTTTATACACACTCGTTAAACAAAATTATAGCATAGGTAAATTTATATCAAAATTTCGCATAAATTCGAATAAACATAATTCCGCAAACAATGATTGGATTTAAAAGTTTTTTCTTTTATTTTCAAAGTCTGTACTCTACGAAGCTTTTAATAGATTTTGAATCTTTATCCTTACTTTGCATCTTGTGCCAAAAAATAAGGATGTATTTTTTTTTAAGAAATTTGCATAGTTTGATGCAAGGATCTACAGGATGGAGTAAATATCATGATAATCATCGTAGAGTATGGAGTTTCTCCTACAAATTAAAAAAATTAAGCTTTGTACGATTATTCTTTTCGAAGAAATACAGTGTATCAAACTTATGCATTTTATTCAATTATATAGTCAGCATTAGCATTATCCGATACGCACCACAGGGAGGTTGCTGTTCGGATTTTGCAAATCATCCGCGTCGATTTCAGATGACCTCTTTTAAATGTATACGCATATTGATGCATATTGAAGCTCTAATTAGAGTCTGAGGAATTTCCCAGCATATTCGAAGCAATGCTGCTTCCAGTTGTTGAAGATTTGTTTCTCTAATCTTTCTCTAATCTTTGTAGCCTTGTTTCCATCATATCGTACATATTCAATGGAATTCAAATCCGCGCTCATTGATGAATGTGGTAGCATCTCAATGTTATTTTCTTTGAGAAAGTTAATTGCAATTCTGGCGGTATGTGGGCGAATATTATCCTATATCAGGATAAAGCATCGAGATACTACTACATCCTCTAATGAGCGTGGATTTAATCCCATTAAACATGTATGGATTGGATGTCGGTGATCAGACGTCTTGTGAGTTCGACTCGTGACTTACCGTTCTGAATTTGAGTTTTACCGACGCCCCATATAAATTCGGCATGTTTCGATAAGGTAATCTACTTATTTGATTGCCTCAAGATCATGGATAAGCCAATATATTAGCCTTCGCAAGGAGGAGGCTGATTTCAGGTTGAAAGATTGGCCTTGGGCTAGGAGTCAGATTGCTGAGCGATTTCTTTGAATCGTCCTCGGGGAGTAACGTCCCGGCGGCTCCCAAAGCGCTGGCCGACCAGTGTCGCGCGTGTAGGCGACGCAAACTAGAAGCCTAGGCTACGAAGATCCGACCGATGATCGAGATCGGTACCGCGAGCACTGGGCAGTTGCCGACGCGCATTTATAGGTAGGATTCGCGGGAGTAGTAGTTGATAACTATGGTACATGCTGGCTAGCTTCTGATCCCGACGGGTGAGCTGCGTTACATGCTCGGGAACCAGTCTCCATAGTTGGTAGATAGTCGCTCGTTCCTACTAATGAGTTGCTTATTGGTTGCTACAATACATCCCGTGAGCGCACTGGAAGTTTCAGCATAACCGTGATGCGCTGATTGGAGGTATTCCAATCCCATGGAAGTGTGAGTTTTGCTTATTGAAAGTATCGCACGTAAAACTCTTCTCTTTTCTGAACATGTATGGGATATGATGGGAAAAAGATTATGAACATTAGAGGAACGGGGAACAAATCTGCAGCAATTGAAAGCAATATTGCACCGAATATGAGAAATTCCTCAGACTTCAATTAGAGCTTGCATCAAAATGCGTACACGTTTACAAAAGATCTGAAAACGAAGATTCGCAAAATTTGACTAACAACCTCCCCGTAATGTGCATCGGATAATGCTAATGCTGGCTAATTGAATGAAATGAAGATAAGTTTGATACACTGTATCTCTTCGAAAGAAATCGTAAAGTTCAATTTTTTTTAATTTATAAAAGAAACGTCTATATTCTACGATGGTTATCACAACAAAAAAAAATACTCCACACCATAGATTGCGTCAAACTATCAAAATTTCTATTAAAAAAAACTTATTTTCTAAAAGATGTTAGGTAAAAGTAAGGGTGGATTTGAAATCCATTGATTCGTAAAGTACAGACTTCACCTTTAAAAATTAAAAAAGAAACTTTTAAATGCGACCATTTTTCGCGGAGTTACGTTTATTTGAATTTATGTGAAATTGTAATATAAATTTATATTTGCTATAATCTTGTTGACGAATGTAATAGAGAAAAGGCATCATTTTTCAAACATTCTGTTAATAATTTTTTAAGGAAGAACAAGCGCATTAAAAGTGCCTTGTTGGGGGTTACTCAGAGTATATAACATATATCAAAGTCATGGTTTATGCAAACTTAGCATTTATTTTATCTTCATTTATATATTCACAATTTCATAATTATTTTATTAGGTGATTGCCGCAGAAGGTGAACAGAAGGCCAGCAGGGCTCTGCGAGAAGCATCGGAAGTTATTGGCGATTCACCGGCTGCTTTGCAACTTCGTTATTTGCAGGTAACATAAATATTGAGTACCACTTATGGCACTATAAATGTTTTAAAGCATTTCACTGCAATGTAATCGGAAGAAAGAATTTTATTAATAATCAATGAAAGAATGCTTTGGTATCATCAAGTGAATCTTACAGGGATGTTTCACAATCGAAGGGACTCCAGAACCAATTTGATTCTCCATGATATATGTTGTTAAAAATCTAACAGAGAGAACAAATTTTTTTTATGTGCTAACTCATGTTTAAGGGATGAAATATTCCTTTGAAAAAAAAACGGTATTTTTTTTCAAGCTGAATGTCGTCGGAAATATTATACAAAAGATGGAAAGAAATTTTTTAAACAAAAGTTGTACGGTTTTAAAAAACTTTAAAGTTGCGAAGAAAAAAATTTTTTAATTTTTTTAAAGATGCTCTTATCATCCTTAGTTTTTCAACTTTTTTTCAAATTAAAGATTATTTTTTCCAAATTGAATGTATAATAAAGTTATATTACAACATATCAGTTTCAAGAACTAATCATGAACACTTCTATATACACTATTTGTGCTCATGTGCGTAAGTAATTATCATCGAAACAATAGGATAATAATTTCTAAATGTATTATACTTAATAATAAAATAATTTTTAAATGTTTATATAATAATAATAATCGATTAAATTAACTTAAAATTTGTTGAAGACTTCTTATATTAATAAGAATAATAAAAAATAAATATATATAAAACATGAAGGCTATAAGAGCTGGTTATAAATAAATGTAAATTCTAAAAGATATATATCAATACAAACAATAAGAATATACAACAATAAGAATGAACGTTACAATTCATCTTTGAGTTATCTTCAACTTAATACTTCTTAATTCTAATGCCGTTAATTTTTATTGTTACATCGTATTTCAATATCCAACTTTTCTATATGTGATCGTCATGGAGCAGACATGAAACATCGAGCCATATTCCAACATTAGTGAATGTTGTCCAACATCAGAGAGTTTATACAATAAATTTATATTTGTATCATTTATTCATTTACTCATTATATTCATTGCAGTAATGATATTCGAAGAAATGTTTTAAACATAACTTCTTGTATCACGACTATTTTACTACAGTTATATTATTGCAACTTTCGATATCACATGTTAAAAGTTTTGTCAAAATTAAATTCTATTGGATTTTCAAATTCTTCTTATCTTTCGTTTGTATAACTTTTAAACCACGAATTATTAAATAAATTATGATATCATAAGGATAAGCAATCGATTAAGTCTCAGAGATTATTAGGTGTACAACTTTGCTTCCGCCGTTTTCTTGTAGATGGCTTTAGCGGTAAGTGGTGGTCGAAATAAATAGATCATAGACGTCATACAATAAACTTGGGCATCTGTCAACATAACCCCGTAGAAACATTAGTCGATTTGTGTCTGCATCATAAAGTTATTCTCGATTGAAAATGTCAGTTTACGAGCCAAATTCATTTGCGGGAGGTTTTAATTTTTTGCTTCAATATGAAGAAATCTGCGGCTGCGGCTCATCGAATGCTCTCAAATACTTACGGTAAGGCCGCTATTAGTGAAAGAACGTGTCGTGAGTGGTGGACCTTGGACATCAAAATCAACGCTTCAAGAACGGTGATTTTGATGTCCAAGGTCATGCTCTGTATTTGGTGGGACCAGCTCGGCGTAGTATATTATGAATTGTAAAAACCGACTGAAAGAATCACAGGCGATCGGTATCGAACGCAATTGATGCGTTTGAGCCGAGCATTGAAACGGCCGCAATACAACAGAGACACGATAAAGTGATTTTGCAGCATGACAATGCTCGACCCCATGTTGCGAAAGTAGTCAAGACATACTTGGAAACGTTGAAATGGGAAGTCCTACCCCACCCGCCGTATTCTCCAGACGTTGCTCCCTCTGACTATCACTTGTTTCGATCAATGGCACACGGCCTGGCTGACCAGCACTTCCGGTCTTATGAAGAAGTAAAAAATTGAATCGATTCGTGGATAGCCTCAAAAGATGACCAGTTTTTTCGACGCGGGATTCGTACCCGAAAGATGGAAGAAAGTAGTGGCCAGCGATGGACAATACTTTGAATCATAAATGTATAATCAGTTTTTTACAAAAGCCTCGAATTTCGGAAAAAAAACGGCGGAAGCAAAGTTGTGCACCTAATAATTCTTATTTTAATTAACTTACTTGAGGAAAAATAATTTCTTATCATATTTAATTTTAAACCGCTGAATAGAAGTAAGGGAAAAACAGGAGGTTGAAAATAATTTTAAAAATTGAATAATATATTATATATCGTATTATATGTAATATACATATATACATATATACATTTTTTTTAGAAATATTAATTCATTTCTTACGTTAGAAATAAAAATGTTTATATCATAGAGTATACAATTTCATCAGAAGCATACTTACTAATTCATACTCTACGAGCGCAATAATATTTTAATGATATAAGTCGATCAGCCGAACACGCTTTCTTATTAAGTAATTTAATGTCACAAAGATATATGAAGAAGGAATGATAAAAAGATTATTGTTGATTTCATGCATCTTGATCAAAAAGTTCCCGGAATTCATTCAGAAAATTCAAAATACAGTTTTATTCATCAAAAGTGATATTGTCCCCTTCAAAATACTCTCCATCGACTGCAACGCACTTATGCCAGCGCTTGATCCAACTCTCGAAATTTTCTGGAACTCTATTGTCGGTATAGCCATCAGAGCTATCTTCGATTTTTCCATTACCTCCTTTCGGCTGTTAAAACGCGTTCCCCGTAATGGTTTCGAACAGAAAAAAATCGCAGGGAACCATATCAGGTGAATTCGATGGCTGTTGGATGGTATTCGTTTTGTTCTTGGTCAAAAATTCACTCGTTGTTGCAAATTTAACTCCATTTTTAAAACTGTAAAAAATCGAAAATACGTGCAGAGGTAGATGTACTCAAGACGGCGTAACTTTTACAAATGTCAAGCTATGGTGATAAAATTTGGTGGGAATGTCAATGATAGATGTGGCAACCTAACCAAAAAAACAGAACTCAAATCAGATGATTCAGAGCATCACCTGGTGATAATTCCGGGAACTTTTGATCAAGATGGTATAAACAATGACAATTTTACGTTATTCGTAGCATATACTTTAACAAGTTCTACATTCAGATTTTGAATCGATGATAATGATGGGAATAGTTGACTGCATTAATCGCTCAATATCTACGCGTCTCTCGATGAACATTTTTCATATAGCATGAAGCAAGATTATGCGGGTGCCTTGATTGTCGTCGATCGCAATTTCTACACGAGACTAGGTTCCACGACAATTTCGATGTTCAAGAACTTATACGCTCAATATCAACGCACATCTTCTCGCATGTGCGCACTTGACCCTGATAAAGGGAGCGTTATGACAGACGTTGCATTATGAGATTGCAATGCGAGCTCATAACGACTATTCAGTGATGGAATGGGAATGCATTTCATTGACTAGACGGACTGAATTAGTAATCTGCCACCTCCAGCAGTGACAGGCATTCGATATGTGATGTTCTCCGGCCTCATATTTTGCCATTTAGCATCGATTATAAAACTGCCGAAACTATAATCATGCAGGACAATGCTCGATTTCCCATATGACAAATGGAACGTAACATTTTTTTGATGTGATATCGCATGTTCCATCATCCCACTAATAGTCTGAATTTGAATCCAAACACATTTGAGACAAGATGGAATGACAATTAAGACGTCGCAAAGAACAACCACATAACTTGTATGCTGGGAGAAACTCTTAGACAGACTTGGAATGAAATTTCAATAATTTTAATCCAGAGATGCGACAACAACTAGAAGCGATGATTAATCGGAGAGGAAGAAACACACAATACTAAATACACTTTGTGTGTATTGATACATGTTCATCTCCACCTCACACACACGCACGCACGCACGCACGCACACGATATGCAAATTTCGACCAGCAACCTCCACATAGTACATATTATGTACCGCTAATATCGGCGATAAATGTTTCGAGAAATAGTAAGAGCACTTCAAATATCTCTAGCAAAGAAACATCACATAATAATGTAAAGGATATGTTTTACACGAAAAGGAGTTTTAGTTTTCGACATTTGTATTAAATTTTTTAAGACAAATCTTTTTTTATTTTATAGAGTATTCGAAGATATGTCATTTTAGAAAACAGAATATTGTTCTCTTATTCAGGGTACAGAGGAGATTTTGTATTCCGTCATTAAAGTTAAAGTTTTTTTTAAATTTAAAAGATTTCAAAAACATCGTTTGTAATAAAATTTTTTGTATGGAACATGATTTAAAGCAGTGTTTGCAAAGATTTACACATTTCGGGCCGATTCCGGCGCATTACCCACACTACCGCTCCAGGCTCGGCGGCCGGGCATTTACGTAATGCTCTGGCACAGGAGCGCCTCTGTAGCGAAGTCGTACTTTACGTTATTAAAGAATATTTTTCTTGCAAAATAATTATTTTCTTAAAAAAATCAAATACTAAATTTTTACCAATATTTTGTCATAATAATTCTTGCTTACTAGAAACTATTCAATAATTGTTATAAATTTACATCGAGAAATTTCTAGAATAACTAACACGGAATTTCCAGATTCATGTATTTCCTGACTTCAATGTTCGCAAATCTTTTATAGAAATTTCGATGTAAATTTATAACAATCATTGAACGGTTTCTGACAGGCAAGAATTATTATGACAAAATGTGTTAGTTATTCTAGAAAAAAAATAAAAATAAACAATCTATACAGGGCCACTAAGAGTCATAGGCTGATGAAGGTGCCGATAAGATTTTATATCATTAATCGATTGTGTGTAATCTCCTTTATTTTGAATAAATAATTGTTCGTTAAACGCTTTTGACTACTTGGAGAGAAAGATTTATAAATCGTTAATATGTATAAAACTGAGATAATTGTTTCAATAATTTAATAGTTAATATAAATTTCCAAGACTTCATGGACATATTGAATTTCTCATTTGAGATGAGTTGCTGGGATATGGTTTTTTCTTATTGACTTAATTTTAATTTTATATTAGGTGTACAACTTTGCTTCCGCCGTTTTTTTTCCGAAATTCGAGGCTTTATTGTAAAAAACTGGTTATACATTTATGATTCAAAGTATTGTCCATCGCTGGTCACTACTTTCTCCTATCTTTTGGGTAGCGTACGAATTCCGCGTCGAAAAAACTGGTCATCTTTTGAGGCTATCCACGAATCGATCCAATTTTTTACTTCTTCATAAGACCGGAAGTGCTGGTCAGCCAGGCCGTGTGCCATTGATCGAAACAAGTGATAGTCAGAGGGAGCAACGTCTGGAGAATACGGCGGGTGGGGTAGGATTTCCCATTTCAACGTTTCCAAGTATGTCTTGACCACTTTCGCAACATGGGGTCGAGCATTGTCATGCTGCAAAATTACTTATCGTGTCTCTCGTTGTATTACGGCCGTTTGTCTTTCAATACTCGGCTCAAACGCATCAATTGCGTTCGATACCGATCGCCTGTGATTGTTTCAGTCGGTTTTAACAGTTCATAATACACTATGCCGAGCTAGTCCCAAATACAGAGCATGACCTTGGACGTCAAAATCACCGTTCTTGAAGCATTGAAACCACTCACGACACGTTCTTTCACTAATAGCGGCCTCACCATAAGTATTTGAGAGCATTCGATGAGCCTCAGCCAGATTTCTTCATATTGAAACAAAAAATTAAAACCTCCCGCAAATGACGAGAATTTGGCTCGTAAACTGACATTTTCAATTGAGAATAACTTTATGATGCAGACACAAATCGACTAATGTTTCTATGGGGTTATGTTGACAGATGTCCAAGTTTATTGTATGACGTCTATGATCTATTTATTTCGACCACCACTTACCGCTAAAGCTATAGGAAAACGGCGGAAGCAAAGTTGTACACCTAATATGTCAAATCAGGATCCATTTCAGTTGGGAACCTATTAGTGACTCACATTTGACGAAAAGTTCAATAAATTAGGATTTTAAATATGTATCGTTAAAGAGGACTCCAAAGAGAGCTGAAACGTTAAAAAAAAACAAAATAAGGAAGATTATACACAATCGATTAATGGAATTATAGAATTTAATCATTGGCACCTTCATCAGCCTATGACTCTTAGTGGCTCTGTATAGATTGTTTATTTTTATTTTTTATTTTTAAGATTCTGTACAATTTGATTTATTCTAAAAATTTCTCGATATAAATTTATAACAATTATTGAATACATTGAACAATTATTGAATTTCTAGTAGGCAAAAATTGTTATGACAAAATATTTTTAAAAATTTAGTATTTCTTTAAGAAAATAATTATTTTGCAAGTAAAATATTCTTTAATAACGTAAAATACGATCTCCACACGTTTAAGCTACAGAGACGCTCCTGAGTCAAAGCGTCACGTGAGAGCCCGGCCGCTCAAACGGTAGTGGGGGTAGAGTGGAATCGACCCGAAATATGAAAATTTTTGCGAGCACTGATTTAGAGCATAATTTCTATAATGTCCGCGTAATAAAAGATCAATAACAATAAACATCACAACACAAGTATGTTATAGCAACGGTAATCTCGGTGCCGGTTGTGAAGCCGAAATCATTGCTGTAATATCGATATGCTCGATGCATGACATAGGTCAAGAAATCGAAGCGTAATCGAATTGTGCACAAATGAAATCGGCGACACAGTGCGCCTGCGCGAATTAAAACTTGATTAGGATCATTTTTTGATGTAATTAATTAGATCTAAAAAAAAGCACTGTAGCAGCAAAATCAACAATGCATACATACATTTATCTGCGCTCAAATGGTGCATGGGCACCAAATGTTCTCGACATTACGCTAAAAAACATCCGTAATTCAAAATCTATATTAATCTTAATTATCTTAATTAATTAGCAATCATCATATCATTATGATGATTGCCAACCAGAGGAATAAAGTAAAAATTTGACAAAATTTCATCGGGAAAGATGTCGGGGACACTTGCACAAATAAAACGCAATTGACGAAAGAAACGCAAAGAACGCAACGCACTCGAGAGCCGGCATTTAACTTAATTAAATAATCATTCAGAATGATCATAGAACGAGAAGCGTTGTCGGGATCGCTACTGAAACTCATATGATATGAGATAGAAGCATTGTCTTAAATTCGGAATTATTAGTATCGCAACGACCGTTACCGAATTAAACAAAGAATGGTGTACAACTTTGCTTCCGCCGTTTTCCTATAGATGGCTTTAGTGGTAAGTGGTGGTCGAAATAAATAAACCATAAACGTCATACAATAAACTTCGACATCTGTCAACATAATCCCATAGAAACATTAGTCGATTTGTGTCTGTATCATAAAATTATTCTCGATTGAAAATGTCAGTTTACGAGCCAAATTCTCGTCATTTGCGGGAGGTTTTAATTTTTGTTTCAATATGAAGAAATCTGCAGCTGAGGCTCATCGAATGCTCTCAAATACTTATGGTGAGGCCGCTATTAGTGAAAGAACGTGTCGTGAATGGTTTCAATGCTTCAAGAACGGTGATTTTGACGTCCAAGGTCATGCTCTGTATTTGGGACTAGCTCGGCGTAGTGTATTATGAACTGTTAAAACCGACTGAAACAATCACAGGCGATCGGTATCAAACGCAATTGATGCGTTTGAGCCGAGGATTGAAAGACAAACGGCCGCAATACAACGAGAGACACGATAAAGTGATTTTGCAGCATGACAATGCTCGACCCCATGTTGCGAAAGTGGTCAAGACATATTTGGAAACGTTGAAATGGGAAGTCCTACCCCACCCGCCGTATTCAGACGTTGCTTCCTCTGACTATCACTTGTTTCGATCAATGGCACACGGCCTGGCTGACCAGCACTTCCGGTCTTATGAAGAAGTAAAAAATTGGATCGATTCGTGGATAGTCTCAAAAGATGACCAGTTTTTTCGACGCGAGATTCGTACGCTACCCGAAAGATGGGAGAAAGTAGTGGCCAGCGATGGACAATACTTTGAATCATAAATGTATAACTAGTTTTTTACAATAAAGCCTCGAATTTCGGAAAAAAAACGGCGGAAGCAAAGTTGTACACCTAATAGTAATATATAAACAAGAGCTTTTCGCAGAAAGGTTGCACTTCGTCAAGTTACGTATTTGTAATAACATCTCATCAATCTTGCGCCAAATAATAGTATTTTTCGTGAAATTTTGGCGACAGTCAGCGTTTTACGATTACAAATCGTAGTATAATAATTAGAGATACACAGATGACAGATCGCGAGGATCTAAATTCGGCGCAAGCTAATTTCAATTGTTTTTCCTTTTTTCTGCGTTATCGCATTTTTTCGTATCTGTGTAAAGTTATGAGACTCTGCAAGTTTTGCAAGTGTTAAATTATGTCGACCACAGCGTATCTTTCCTTTTCTTTCTTTTATTCTTTTTTTTGTGCGTTTGTGCTAATAATTGATTAAAGATAATTATAGCATTAATCTTATCGCGAGTTTGTTTTTTTTTTCTCTTTTTTATTCCGTCATCTATCATTATTGCGAAGTGTCTTTTGTGGATATGCTGTTAGTGATGTTCAGAATGGTGTCCATAGTGTGCAAGAGTATAACGTGAAAACTTAGAGTCATAAGGAATCTAGTGGTGCTCCTTAAATTGTCCTTTCTCTGCTCTTCGAGCGATGCCTTTGCGTTTATCCACCGGATTCGTACCTCGGTACGGATCATCCTATCCCCAGCATATTTTCTAACTTTCGCTGACACGTAAGTGTCCTGTCCAGTGGCTCTTCCTATTCCCGGTCGTCGGGATGACCACGAACACGCGGCCACCTTCCGAGCGGGAAGCAAGCGCTCCGGAAACAAAGTGCCCCGGCGCTCGACTTTGTTTGCCCTCGTTCCTGTCACTCGTCCCTTTCCGACCAAGCTGCAAGAAGAAAAGAACTCGGAGTGTCTTTGATTTTTCTTCTTTTTCTTCCTCTCGAGCCCTGATGCGACATCGCGTAGAATAGAGTATAAAGGCGTCATTCGCGCACTCCCATCCGCGTGCGTATAAAAGTAGGACAAAGCAGGACAATGTTCGCAGGAGCGCAACATGAGCCGAGAGCAGATCTTGTGTGCTCTAGTCAAAAAGTATCACTACGTCATGGCTTTCGATCCGCGGATCTTTACTGACCCTCGGTAGACACAGGAGAGACCTAACTACCACCCAGTGCCCGGAAACCATCCGGATCCGCAACCGTCGCGCTCTGCTTTCCGAATTCTCTCGCGGGTCATAAAAATAGAGGCTGTGACGCATATCATGAGGGTAGTGCCTTGCTCGCCGATTCACTACTTTTCTCTTGTCTTTTGTTATATATTTTTTCTCTTCCTCTGCATAATAAAAAGATCGCTGCGACTCGTCACATATTGTTTATCATTTTTCTTTTTTTTTCACTCGAGTATCACTTCACCGCGCTGAAATGACTCGTCTTTAAGAAAATTAAGGTTTCCGTTCGGCCCCGACTTTCTTTCTCTCTTCTTTTTTCGTTCCGATTTTCTCATATCCATCGCAAATCTCATATCTATTGTGGAACCCGACGCTCCGCGTTCTCCGTCTTCGCGACAGTCTCTTAAAAATCAGGCGATGACAATTTCTCAACCTCTGTTGCTCCTCAACGCCCCTTATTGCCCTTAAAACTAGCAACGCCTCCCTTAGATCTCCTCAGCGCTCACCGGGGACTGATAACGCCTACATTAGGAATCTATGATTTAAAGCATTTGAAAGTGGTTTTAAGTTTTAAATGTTTATTTCAAATATTGCTTCGTAATTATTTTTCGCAAAGATTTTTTTAACCAATTCTGAATGATCTTTTAACTTTAAAATAGAATAACTTCGTATAAAAATGACATTTTTATAAAATCATTTTAAAGGTTGAAATCTCTACTTTTGAAATCGATAACTAATGTTTCAATCCGACTGATCTTTTATGGAACTACAAGGAATAAATGGATATCCATCAAATGTGAAAATTTTATTCAAATTTTACAAATTTCTGTGGCATAGAGTAAAATTCGCAAAAAAAGTGCGGTTTAGAGCAGTCAAAAAAGTGAATCTATACTTTCAAATTGTTTTTTAAGTGTTGAAAAAATCAAAAAAGCATTAAAAAGCTTGAAATCTCTACTTTTGAAATTTGATATTTCAATCTAACTGATCCTTTATGGAGATATATGGATAAAAATTAATAGTCGTCAAAAATCAAAAATGAATAGTCATCAAATCTGAAAATTTTTACAAAACATTGAATTATTGAACATTGAAGCAAAAATGATTACTTTTTCAACGTTCAATAATTCGGCGAAAAAAAATCATATAACATCCAATGAAAAAACAAATTGATTGGTAAAGATTTACTTTTTCAATTGCTGTAAATCGCATTTTTTTGAATTTTGTTCTATGTCATAGACCTTTGTAAATTTTGTAAAAATTTTTTAGATTTGATAACTATTCATTTTTGTCCGTATATCTCCATAAAGGATTAGATTGAAACATCATTTCAAAAGTGGAAATTTCAAGCTTTTTAATGTTTTTTTGATTTTTTATCTACGATGATTTTTCATCGAATTACGGTGTTCTGAATATTGTGCAATTTTGAACGTGTTCAAAAGTGTTTCCTATACTTTGTTGAGTAGTGTAAATCAGTTTCTTTTTTTTTTAGAAAAAACCCTTCAAATTAAATCATACTTCTAATATTATATTTATCTGGTATACGTAAATTCATATTATAAAGATTACCGCACAGTCCACTTATTATCAGTAACTGCATTCAGTAGAAAGAATAATTTTGGAACACTGCAGTATTATCTTCGAAAAATATGTCATAATTTTGATATGGGACTACTTTTAGAAGATTATCTCTTATTTCATAACATATTACAAATTTTTCAGACATGACATTTTCTAACATTTCAATATACTTTTAAATGCGATTGTGATTTTTAATTTATTTTTTTAATTTATTTTTAATTTATTTTAGATTTAATTTTATACAATAATTTTATTATAAGACGATGGATTTGGAATAAAATTGTCTTTAATTTTGATAAAACTACATATCACCGATTTCAATAATCTTCATATATTAATCATGACTATAAGTAACCTCCAATGAATTTTAACTATCACTCGTTATTCAAACTCGTTACAAAATTATTAACAACAAACGTTTAAAAAAACAACTGTCTTTTTTCTATTATATGAAACAAAAATGTTTTACTTTAAAATATTTTACTACTTTTACGCGAAACGACTCTCATCCCATCTCTCCCTTTGCTTTGAAAGTCGCGTGCCCCCCCCCTCCCCCAAAGCAGGGGGAAGATGAAGTAAGTTGCTTTGCGTGGAAGTCGTGCACCCCTCAGCAAGAGAGGGGAAGGTGAAGTTGAAATCATTTTACATGGAAGTTGTGTGCCTCCAAGAAGGGGGGAAATGGAATGAAAGTCGCTTCGCGTGGAATTTGTGCGCCCCTCAACAGGGGAGAGATAAAGTAGAAGTCGCTTTGCGTGGAAAGTTGTAAAATATATTTTAAAACAGAAAATTTTTGTTTTATACAATATAATAAAAAAGAGACATCATTCTTCAAACTTTTTTTTATTAATAACTTTTAATGACTGAGCGACGGCTAAAACCTATTGAAAGTTCAATTAGGTCAATTAGGATCATGTCTTTGATAACATATGTCAACGCCATTGAAATCGGTGAGATCATTGGTGATATGCAGTTTTACTTAATTTTTATTCATGGAAGAAATTAAATCGAATGTCAAAAAAATAATAACAGAGTTAATTTAATAAATATTTTTAAAATATTTTTAAAATCATTAAAAAGTTATTCACAAAAAAAGTTTGAAAAATGATGTCTCTTTTCTATTATATAAAACAAAAAATGTTCTGCTTTAAAATATATTTTACAACTTTCCACGCGAAGCGACTCATCTCATCTCCTCCCTGCTTGGGGGTACGCGACTTTCAAAACAAAGGGAGAGATGAAAGTCGTTTCGCGTAAAAGTAAAATATATTTTAAAATAAAACATTTTTGTTTCATATAGTAGAAAAATATATAGGGTAAGTCAATAAGTTCTTAAAAAATCTGTTAGAGGGCATTCGCAGTGTCATGTCACATTATTTTTTGACAAGTAGCATCTCTCAGCTGATTACTGTCAAATTTTGAGCGGAATTCATCGCGTGGTTTCATTTCTGTAGACGATAAACCGAACAACCTTTGTATTTTTTGCAAAATGGAAAAAAACGAGTTTCATGCAGTGAATCAAACATCTACTAAAAGATTTAACGTCGAAAGAAATCAAAGTCTAGTTGAATAATGTTCATAGCACATCTGCATCAGCGTTGCGACTGTATACAATTGGGTGAATGAATTTAAACATGATCGTACATTAACATGTGATGCACCTCGTTCGGCAGATTGTTCAATTGAGGCTGCTATGCCAAAAATCATCGATAAAATCCACGATATTGTTTTGACTGATCGATGAGTGAAAGTAGCTTGTTGAGGTCACAGGCATATCACATGGCACAGTGATTTCAATTTTGCATGCACAATTGAGTATGAAAAAGTTATCGGCAAGATGAGTGCCGCGTTTGCTTACTGGACCATAAGCGTGACCGTGTGACGATTTCAAAACAATGTTTGAAGATGTTTCAACGTAATCCAGATGAATTTCTACGTCGATTCATTACTGTGGACAAAACATGGATCCATTACTTCACATCCGAGACAAAGGAACAGTTAAAATAATGAACTTCACCAAGTGAACCAGCTCCGAAGAAGGCGAAGATCGTAAAGTTGGACGGAAAGGTGATGGCCACAATTTTTTGGGATGCACGCAGTATAATTTATATCGATTACTTTCCGTCGAAGCAAACGATCAATGCGATTATTACGCAGCCTTATTCCGACCGTTTCAATAACATTGGCTTTTAAAGAAAAAACATTCCCATTTGGCGAAGAAGAAAGTATTCTTTCATCAAGAAAATGCACAGGTTTACACGTGCCCGGCACCGATGGCCAAATTCAACGAATTCCGCTACGAATTGCTTCCCCATCCAGCATATTCGCCAGATTTAGCCCTCTGCGATTATTTCCCTGTTT
>NW_012130066.1:12815065-12816543 GCF_000143395.1 Atta cephalotes | reverse complement strand
TATATATATATATATATATATATATATATATATATATATATATATATACAGTCATAAAGCATATAGAAAACTGTACAATTTTACTCAAAACATCTTTTCATATATCTAATTATTGTTTCAACACTACTTACGCATTTGAGCACAAATATATATATATGGAAGCGTTTATAATTAATTCTTGATATGTTGTAATATCAAAAGGCAGTGTTTTGCGCCGAATATGTGCCCGTACTGAGCGCAAGAGACATTACAATATATCTTAACTTGAACCATTGAGTTGATCAGAAACACTATGTTCTATAAAACGGCTAGGCGAACAAAATTTTTAATAGGCTCAATCGATAGCATGGGGTTCCATTATGTAATGAAAGTATTCTTAATTTTTTTCTAATGAATGTTAAGAGAGATATTTCAATTTTTAAAAATAGAGTAAAATTAAAATTGAGAAACGTCATCGAAGTGGAGACCGCGATTCGATTATAAATCGACAATTAATGCTCACACACACTCACATACTTCCAAGTACTCTCCACACCCATCTCTCATCAACATACTCACCAACATCTATGCTATCATCTGAATCTCTCCATCCCACTTCTAAGCCTTGATACATGCTGACCTGATATCCTGCTACGTCCTTATCCATCCGTACATCCTTACACATCTCCTCATCTCATTTTGACACTTTAATACTCCTCGAAATATCTCGACCTTTTTAATACAATCCAATGTATCCTTATCCACTCATGGACATTATTAGCTATCCTCATTGTCCTTTACTATTCCGTACTTCAAACATCTCAATGAACTCTCTTCAAACGTCTCAATGTCTCTAATTGAAAATATATATATATACATATATAGAATATATATGTATGATATTAATAATAAGAATTATTGTACAGGCTCATATATTTTGACACATCGTTGAGTAAATAGAATGTAAATTAAAGCGAAAAGTCCTACATCAAATTATTGCAAATTTATTAAGTTTATTAAGTTATTGAGATATTAATTTTTAAATATCGCCGTATAAGCACGTTCTCTTGGCTATAATGTCAAATGCACGTCCATTAATTGTCACGCTATACGCGCGAGAAGTTATTTATTCAAAGCCGCAATGATTATGTACAGCAAAGAAACTACTCTGT
This sequence comes from Atta cephalotes, assembly GCF_000143395.1. NCBI lineage: Eukaryota > Metazoa > Arthropoda > Insecta > Hymenoptera > Formicidae > Atta > Atta cephalotes. The sequence continues at coordinate 12,815,392 of NW_012130066.1, read as the reverse complement.
GCATTTGGCGATATGACTAGGCGCATTCGGCGATATTTAAAAATTAACATCTTAATTATTCTAAACTAAATTGAAAAATATAAAAATATGATAGAGGACTTTTCGACAGTTTTCCAATCTACTTGTTTATAAGCGATGTCAAATATTTAAGATATCATCATGTATATTATGAAACATACGTATTTTATCATTAATAAAAATTTCAGTGTCTAATTATTTATGAAAGTAAAAATTCTTGTCAATTTGACATTTTTTATAAAGAAAGTTAACATTATCTTGAAATTTCGATCAAAAGTCATGACTGTATTGTTCATCTCCTGTAAGATG
>NW_012130066.1:12801921-12814370 GCF_000143395.1 Atta cephalotes | reverse complement strand
TTTTAATAATTATACCTTAACACTTTCATGAACAGAATAATGAGAATAATCAATTGATAACGAAAATACATAGTTGCTTGCAATATTTTGCAACTATATTCAATAGTTACACTAACATTTGGCAAATTATTTATTATTTATTTACATATGTCATATTTGTATCTGCAATTACATTCATAAAAATAATTTTGTACTGATAATTCCGTACATTTAATTATTCAATTGACACTTTTTACGACATATTAAATAAAGAAATAACTAATATGACTTAAATTTGTTAATCAGACATACACTCCATACTTAAACGTAATTTTTTAGTAATAAATGGAAAAAATAAAAATTCAAGAAACAAAAACTAAAATGATTGAGAAACAAAAAACTTTCATGATTACAATTACTTTGCGAAACATTTTGGTTATGTTTATATCTCATCGAGCCCAGATTTAAAAAATCAGGTTTCCATGTCAATTTATTGCTGAAAAAAATATAAATTTAGCAAATTCTAATACGAATTAATTACGAAATTAAATACGAATTGCTGAGCGGACCAATATTCCCCACGACTATGCGCCTTCTCTCCAGGATTGTTTTATTTAAAACTTTTTTTTAAACAAATGTTTAAAACATGTTTTAAACATCAGATTAAATTAAATATGCTTTTTTTAAAACAAATGTTTAAAATAATATATTTTTTTAATGTGTTTTTAATACTATTTAGTAGAGGAGAAGGTGATACTCCAGTTTTACACGATAACTTGGATAATAATGAATATTTAAGTTTAAAACTTGATAATTACATTAAAATGTTGTTAAATCAATCCTGGACTCAAAATTACGAAGTATTTATTACTTAAGACACTATTAATAAAAATGTGACAACATTGTATAATAGCGAATTGAAGAGTAATATGAATGATTACGTGGCCTTCCATAAAAATGGTTTTAAAAAGTTAATTTGTTTAGAAAACAATAGTTTGGTTATAAAAATTAACAAAAAAATAGTTGCAAAATATATGCATGTATACAAATGTATATATAAGATCTTTCAATAAGGTCGCTCGATTTTTAAATGTAAATAAAACAAGTTGTGTGTGAGACTCCACTCAATTTTTTTTTTATTTGAAAGAATATTTTATGGCATTAAGTGTGGAATACAACATCGCTCAAATGTCCGCCACAGCTTCGCTTGGTGACACGTATTCGGGCGGTCCAATTTTCAATGACTTTCTCGCATAAATCTGGCTGAATTTGCTGGATGACGTTTGTTATGTTGACTTTGAGAGCATCAATTGTTTGCGGTTTATTCGTATAGACCTGTGATTTAAGATAGCTTCAAAGAAAGAAGTCTAAAGGCGTTAAATTGCACGATCTCGGTGACCAGTTGACGTCGCCGCCGCGCGAAATAACCATGCCCTCAAATCGTGCAGAATGTCCATCGTGACATGAGGTGTGTGGCACATAGCGCCATCCTGTTGGAACCACATATTATCGGTATCCATATCATCCATTTTAGGCCACAAGAAATTGCTTATTATTGATCTGTAGCGCTGATGGTTATGGCAACGCCCGCTTCATTTTGGAAGAAGTACGGACCGATGATTTCGCCAGACTAAAATCCGCACCAAACAGTGACTCTCTCGGGATGCATTTAGAGCTGGTGTATCTCACGTGGATTAGTATCGTCCCAAATTCGACAATTTTGCTTATTCACATATCCATTCATCCAAAAATAGGCCTCATCGCTAAAGATGATTTGTTTGGCGAAATTTGGGTTAACTTCCAACTGCTCCAGAACCCAATCAGCGAACACACGGCGTTGTCTATTGTCGTTTACCTTAAATTCCTGGATCAGTTGAATTTTATAAGAATCCAAGTCCCGACGCAAAATTCGCCAAGTTGAAGTCGCAGAAAGTTCTTGTGAACGACGAGAAATTGACCTCGGGTTTTCCCGTACACTCTCACGCACAGCAGCGATATTTTCAACAGACCTTCGGCGACGTACTGATATTGACTGATTATTTATCGAACCGGTTGACTCGAATTTGGCCACCAAACATCGAATAGTCGACTCGGCAGGACGGTTGTGGCGAAGATAAAAATCACATAATGCGCGGAACGTTTCTCGAACGATGCACTAATTTTGATAATAAAATTTTATGATTTGCACGTTGCTCAACACTATAACTTTCCATGGTGATTTGCCATACACTACTAAACAATTCACAACAAATTTGACATGTCACTTTAACAACATGGCTATTATGATCTAACAAATTTCGAGCGTCCCTATTGAAAGACCCTATATAATAGTAACTGGATGTTTAATTAAATTGCACAAATTTTTATCAGGATTATATTGATAGATATATCACACTATATATTCATTTAGTTTTACCATTCAGTATTCATGGATCATCGAAGTAGCAGTTTTCGTACGATTACAGAGATCAAGTAACGCGAATGGTAGTGCACATTCGGATTATGGTTTCAAAATACCATAAAATTAATTCCTATAATTTTCCCTCATAAGATCCTGATAATTTTTCCTTGATAAGTTTTTCTTACACGATAATTTTTCTTTATAAGACCCTGATAATTTTTCCTTATAGAGCCCTGATAATTTATTCTTATAGGATCTCAATAATTTTTCCTTATAGGATTCTGATAGACAATTTGTTATATAGGGCTATATAGGGTCAAGTCATCTAATCTAATAGGACCCGATTAATTTTAGAACATGCTAATCGGGTCCTTTTTTTAAGTTTTACAATTTTCTACACGGGCACTGTCGCGGACCCAGCGGAATTCTGAGAGAAAGTAGAAGCATCAAATTTCCTGGTTGCCTTTAATCATTGTTAAATCCTAGTGATCTGTACCCGCCTGCGCAGTTAGCTCTCTTTGTTATTCTATAAAAAATTAATATTTATTTACTGACGCTGCCATTTAAATTAGAATTGCAATTATTTTAATGAAAATTAATATGAATTGAGTAAAGGATAATGAGAGATAAGAATTGAGTAGTTTCCACGAATGCGGAATCAATTCTGAAAAAGAAAAAACTGAGCAGCTTCTATAAGCGCGGTCAGTCTCTTAAGATATAAGGAAAACAGAGAGACTGAGACGTACCTTTTCTTAAAAATTATTACATTATTATCATTCATTCGGTTTTGGCCATCAATTTTTATATATAATTCTTTTATTGTGTTTTCAATAACGAACAGGCTATTATTGATCATACATTTTTTATTTATATTGGCTTTATAATGTGTCATAATAATAGGTCATTTTCTAATCATAAGTATAATTTTAAATTTATTACTTTCTTTTTTGGACCACATGTGACATTGTTATTGAAAAATTGGATAGACATTAATTATAAGATAATTAAAACGACAATTTGTATTAAATTTTTGAAAGCATATATGATTAACAATATACATCCTGCACATTTATCACAATTTTCGAACTATAAACTTCATGTAAATCATTATAAATCTGTACATGAATGGAATTTAGTTTTAAATCACTTCATAAATAATGTCTTAAATATTGAAATCTTTGATCTATACAAATCTATGAACAATTTAAATAGAGAAATTCGGACAACATTTTACAGTTTAATTAATTATCAGTTTATATATGGAATATATAGTTATCATTTGATATCATTTGATAACTTCAAAATTATAATACAACAAAATAATACTAAAAAAATTGAATTGGCTAAATAAATACAGAAATAAGAAAATTAAAAATATTAAACCAATAAATTATTATGTTAAAACGGATGTCAATAAATTTGATATAATTGAATATAAATATGGGAAACTAAATTCAAATTTGTATGATTCACAGTTAACTATTAGTTTAAAACCTAAAAGTTTCTGTGTAGGTTCGTTCAATCCGATCGACCATACTAATAATAAATGATTCATTTAATTTGTACAATAAACTTATTCCGTCAGAGGTATCTAATTTAGATGCAATTAGAAGAAGGTTTTTGTCTTCTCAATAAAGATAATGTAGTATATGAGTTCATCAAGAATCGATCGAGGGTAATTTAGTTAGTAAAAATACAAGTGCAGTATCAAAGACAAACATTATTCCACAGCTGAATAGATTTCTTGATTTAAAAATTAATTTTAATACAATGGACGAAAGATTAATAGATATGTATAGATCAACTAAAAATTATTAGAAAAATTCGGATATTATCTTTATGAAAGAAGACAAAAGCAATATAACAGTTGCAATGAGTATAACGGATTATAAAGGGAAAATTGATGATGTTCTGAATGATCTATCGACATATACTATCATGAACAAAAACCCAGTAAAGAATTTAGACTCTTAATTAATATTGATTTTGAAAAAATGACGCTTAAGGAATACATTTCGAAACAACAATATTATTATTTAAAAACTAATGAGGCTCCATTGCCGAAGGTTTATAGTCTTCCGAAAATGCATAAAAAAGATTATTCACTTAGGATAATTTCTTCGGATAACTCCACATTACATTGGCTGGCTTTTTGAATAAAATTTTACATGAGCTTATCATATTGTAAGAATTTTATAAAAAAATAGTTTTGATTTATTTCAACAATTATCAGGCAAGATTATACCGGATGGATATATAATGTTGTCACTAAATGTGACATCATTATTCATTAATATTCCGTTGGAGCATTATTATTAGGTGTACAACTTTGCTTCCGCCGTTTTCCTATAGATGGCTTTAGCGGTGGTCGAAATAAATAGATCATAGACGTCATATAACTTGGGCATCTGTCAACATAACCCCATAGAAACATTAGTCGATTTGTGTCTGCATCATAAAGTTATTCTCGATTGAAAATGTCAGTTTATGAGCCAAATTCTCGTCATTTGCGGGAGGTTTTAATTTTTTGCTTCAATATGAAGAAATCTGCGGCTGAGGCTCATCGAATGCTCTCAAATACTTATGGTGAGACCGCTATTAATGAAAAAACGTGTTATAATTTCAACGCTTCAAGAACGGTGATTTTAACGTCCAAGATCATGCTCTGTATTTGGTGGGACCAGCTCGGCGTAGTGAACTGTTAAAACCGACTGAAACAATCACAGGCGATCAATATCGAACGCAATGCGTTTGAGCCGAGCATTGAAAGACAAACGGCGGCAATACAACGAGAGACACGATAAAGTGATTTTGCAGCATGACAATGCTCGACCCCATGTTGCGAAAGTGGTCAAGACATACTTGGAAACGTTGAAATGGGAAGTCCTACCTCACCCGTCGTATTCTACAGACGTTGCTCCCTCTGACTATCACTTGTTTCGATCAATGGCACACGGCCTGGCTGACCAGCTTCCGATCTTATGAAGAAATAAAAAATTTGATCGATTCGTGGATAGCCTCAAAAGATGACCAGTTTTTTTGACGCGGGATTCGTACGCTACCCGAAAGATGGGAGAAAGTAGTGGCCAGCGATGGACAATACTTTGAATCATAAATGTATAACCAGTTTTTTACAGTAAAGCATCGAATTTCGGAAAAAAAAACGGCGGAAGCAAAGTTGTACACTTAATATTATAAGTATAAAGAGTAAATGGTCAGAAATAATTTAAAAAATCGAATTGCCCTTTGAAGAATTTATATTCGCTACTAAATTTGTATTGTCATCTTCTTTTTTCACTTTTGAAGGAAAGGATTTAAACAGATATTTGGAGTGCCAATAGGATAGCCATTGTTACCGATATGCAGATATTGTCATACAACACTTGGAAAACAAGGCATTTGCTGATATCAGTATAGAATTATCTACTATCTACTATCTATACGTAGATGACATTCTGTTGGCAGCTCCAAAAAATAGACTTAATGTCTTACGTTTAATAAAATATCATTCGAAACTGCAATTCATTGTGGAGTTAGAGGAAAAACATTGTATTAATTTCTTAGACCTTACAATTAAAATAGAAAATAACAGAATCACATTAGATTGGTTTCATAAGGCATCATTCTCAGGAAGATGTCTTTCTTCTCAAATCAATTGTGTTACAAAATTGGTACAATATACATCATAATGGATAGAACTATATTATTGTCACGTCCGTCTTATCATCAGAAAAACCTACGATTAGTAGTAGATACATTATTTAATGATTCTTCTATGGATTTTAGAAAAATAAACAATAAATTAAAATATTTAATTACAACAAAACTTAATAAAATTCCTGTGACATGACACGGTAAGATTGGAGAGAGGCGGATCATATTCTTTCCTTATATCAAAAAAACTTCGGAAATTGCAGTCTGTTACAATTGATAGGAATGAATTTATGATTGGCTATAAATGTCTGAATAAACTTAATAACGTCATAAAGGAACATAAAGATAGAGATCCGGATGATTGCAATAATAATGTCGTGTTACAAGATTAATTATAAGGATTGCGATGTCAAACGAAAAAGCAATTGAAAACAAGAATGATAGAGCATATAAAGAACATGATCAAGATATAAACATTATGTTACTAGTCATATGTTATAGCATAATCACACATTTGAATGATCTGACGTAAAAATTTTAGATAGAGAAAGTAACTATTTCAAGAGATTAATATCTGAAATTATCCATATCAAAGCACAGAATAATGGGATTAATGCCAAAGAAGACATGGCACTTTTAAATTTTATTCCTTTATAATATCCTTGACAGTATCAGTGATAACGATTATTGAATATTTATGTTTTATTGTTAAGTTGATTGATGTCATTTGGATCATATCTCTTTTGCCATTTCGTACACAACTGCTGTTAAGATCAGAAGCATAAGTTTCACATGTAAGTTGCTTTGTTATACTTCCGGATGTATAAATTCCACAAATTGTAATTTAATTCTAAATTAAAAAAAATTTATTATCACATTAATTGTACTTCACTTTTAAATTTAGATTAATATAAATTACCAGGATGTTGCCTCATATTAAATTCTTGCAACATCAAGAACGTTTTAATCAAATGAATATACAGTTCATTGACATATTCCGAATTTTCATTATGTAAGACTTTTAATATCAATTAACTATTAACGTAACATATTTGCGATTGAAGAAGACTCAATAAAGTCGAAATTAGTTTCGCTAGATTAATGTAAATCAAACTAAGATAATTAAAATTATTTTAATTATATTACAACATCTTATCATTCGCTCGTCTTTGGCCGTCAATTTTTACCATATATATATAATTTTCTTATTATATTATTGTTCAAGATATTCCAAATTTTTCGGCTCTTCGACATATCCTGATCTGAACAGAGACTCAGCTGAATAAAAAAATGATCGCTTCGCTCGATTTTTATCTTGTTTATAATAGGCGCAAATCGCTAGCGTCCGCGAATCAAGAGAAAGGAGAAAGGGGCTCTATTTTCCAGGAATTGGGACTACGTACCAAATTTGCATAGAATTTTCCCATTGAAATATCAGTCATGCTAAGCTGAAATTTGGAATAATTAATAATGGAAGCAATAAATTTCATACAGATTCGAAAGATTGAATCAATTTCTTGTTAATTAATAAGATTTTAAAGTTATTAACTAATTTATTTCTTAAGTTTCTCTCCCTGGTCCGAGTTGCTCCTTCTCCGGTTCCTGATTGATCGGCGCATGTCAGGCGCATTGCACGAAACGCGATTAGTTTGCGTTTATTTATAATAATTACAACGATAAATAAAAAATGATAAACTAAATAAAAATATAACGAATATGATGTAAGACCGCAAAGTAATAATATTCTTAGCCTGAGCAGCCGAAATCTCTTGCGGGAGTTCGAGCGATACTCGCCGTGATTAATGCGTAATAACCGATGTTTATTTCGAGTGATTATAAGAGTTGAAACGCTTTAATCAAATTAGTTTTTGTTGATTCTTTCGCAAGATAGTAATGCGATAAAGGCTTCGGTATATGGGAACGATTTCCTCATCTCCAAGCGGAGTTATTCTTCTCGGAGTCTCATTGTTACTCTGTTGAAAATTCTTGTAAATTTTTTGTATCAAATCTTAAAAAAGTTGTATGTGATCAATCAGGATTACTAAATGAACGTACATGATTGTATAAAAATCTTATATAATTTGTTCATGAATATTACTAATAATCTTTAATGATCTTAGGAATCTGACGAATTGTACACGGACATCTATATCGCAATGAAACATCTCGCCTTAGTCTTATAAGAAACTTTTAAAAAATAGTACCTTTACAGGATCATTTAAGAATATGATTCTGTATTAATTAATTATATATGATTCTGAAACGTTTCATGAAAGATCATGTATCAGTCTTAAGAGACAATTACGGAAAAATTGATTTTCCAAGTTGATACAAGAATCTGGCATAAATTGTACACGATGATTTGTATAACAATGAAAAGATTTTGCCTTAACCTTATAAGAAACTCTTAAAAAATATATATATAAGAAACTCTTAAAAATTTCTTTACAGTATCAGCCAAGAATATTAATTATGTATGATTCCTAAGTGTTATATGAAAGATCATCAGTCTTAAAAAACATATAGTTACAAAATAATTTATCTTTCAAATTGGTGCAGAAATCTGGCATGAATCGTACACGATGATTTATTTATTGCAATGAGAAAATTTTAATTACTAATTTAGCCTAATAAAATACTCTTAAGAAATCATTTTTTCGCTCCAAAGTAAGTATAAAGATATCGATCATCCCAGTAAATTATTATAATTAATGAATTATAATTAATGAACAGAAAATCAATTGTATATGTAAAATAAAAAAGAATTAAGAAAAATTAAAAAATTTGTTAGAATATTGAAAATGACTAAATAAAAGATCGAAACGTATATTATCACTATCTTAATGTATTGATAAATTATAGTTTCGTTATAATAACTGACATAGGCTTTTTATTCTTTTCCCAAATTAAGACTTTGATTTAATCGAGAAGCCGTTATTCAATTTGTGTAAAAAGAATTAATTTTTAACTAAAATGAATTCTTTTAAATCCCATTCAACTTCTTGCTTGTCCCATTCCATTTTATTTATTAGGATACAAGCAATAAATCACAAAAAATTTTAATAATATTCTTGTAATAATATTCTTGTATTTTCATAATGATATTCCAATTATATTCTTGCAAGATTCATGTTATATTCGCGCAAAATTCACGTAATCTACGCGCAAGATTCATATAACATGGGTGTAAGATTCATGCAAGATTCTTAATTTACCTACAGGTATCGTATGCGATATATTCTTATATGTTTCTGTCTGAAATTTGTATGTGAAAATTTTCTTGGAAGATCTCACAAGAATTTTTCTTGTAAGAATTTGCAGCAGAATAGGCATCGGCACGCGCTTCGCGAGTGTTTTAATTGGCTCAAGTCGCTGCACGTATCACGTACCGGCATGATAACGAGCAATATTATTATTTGAATGAATTTTCGCTTGGAATATTTTCGCAAAATGTTTAATCAGAATATTTAAAATAGAAAATATAAAACTAAACGTAAAAATAAAAAGAAATATAAAAATATAAGAAATATAAAAGTAAGTCAGCATGGAATGATAGAGATATAATAGAAAAAAAGAAAAATCTCGTTTGTATGCGCGCGCGGATTATTGTTGTGATGTTAGAGTTCCCATATTCGAAATATTTCCTTTAATCCTTTATAACATGACTAAAAAGTCAGCTATTGAAGTAAAAAAATACATTTTATAACAGATGAACAATACATTCATTATTTTTGAACGAAATTTCAAGATAACGTTAACTTTCTTTATAAAAAAAATGTTAAAATTGCAGAAAGAACCATTTTTTTATCATATTGAAACTCAATTATCTTGGAAATATGTGTTAAAATTTTTTTGATTGTGACATCGTTTTCAACATCCAAAAATCTATAAAAGACATATGGTTCGGTCCATAATTAAAAAAAAAAAATTTTTTTCGTAAAATTTCTCATAAAATTTTTTTTGTAAACTGATGTTATCTTTGATCAGAATTGGAAATTGTGATTTATATAAGTAATACCTTTTATACATGTATACGTAATTCAATCATTAGTAATAATAGTAATAGTGAAACATTAGCTAAAATTTTTATCTCCTTGCTTTACGTTAAAGTTAAAATATTAAAAAATTAAAATATTAAAATATTAAAAAAGATAAAAGTTTTATAATAAATCCTAAAAAAAGAGATGTGATATCAATAAAAAAATAACCTTTTAAGAAAATGTAAAAAATATACACGCGCCGTTCAGAAGAAGATTTTAGATAAATCGTAGGATTAATCTGGATCAATCTATAACATCAGTAAAATTAAATTACAAAATTAGTTATTCTGAAAAAAAGAAAAAATATAAGGCATCAAATATAGTGCTATCTGAACAAAAAAATCATTATACAATAAAAAAAACGAGGTGATGGAACGAGAAATGTACTACAAAAACAAAATTTAAGATATATATCAGTAAAATCAAATACAAAGTTACTTATTTAAAACAAATTAACGACGAAGACTCAAATATATGTGCGCTGCTTAAACAAAAAAAACATTGTAAAAAAGTTTAAGTAATTGGTGTCAAATACGAATAAGCTGCTCGAACAAAAAACTTTGTGTTAAATATTAAAAAAACTTAAGTAGCATATATTATTTGTATAAAAGATTTGCTATCAAAAATTAGCGCCAAGTTATAATTCCATAAAAAATAGCATTTTCAAAGTGACATGTATATCATTTGTTAATTAGAAAATTTCAGCGAATCTCTTAAAATAACATAAAACTTTTTTGTTCCCTTTGACTCATTCTATGCGTCCAATGCGGTTCCTATCTTATTTCTGAGATATCCTTCTGAGATAACCAGAAAGAAACCTGAGAGAGAACATGACATGAAACCTGTAATTGCAAAATGCTACCGCGCACTATCGCCCTCCGAAGAAGTGGATGTTGCTACACAACAATATCCATCTTTTTGCAGTGCTCCTCTGATGGAAATAGATAGTTGAAATTGCTAAAATAACTAAAATCTGTTAAATTAATAAAGATTTCAATTATTTCAGCGATTTATTTCCAGGAGTACTACAAAAAGGATATTGTTGATTCTCAACTCTTCTTGTTCAATTCTCTGCATATGTATGCGTCCTGTCTGAGTATCGCGTGAATTATATAAAAACACGTTAGTGTTTATATGTTAGTCATAACAGATATTATCACAAATGTCATTTCATGGTGATCTTTTATTCTATTATATTCTGAAAAATATAAGAAATGATAATTTTTAGTGTGATAAACTGCAAAAGTCTATAAAATATGAAGTAATATAAATATAGGTTCTGTAAATAGATTCTGAATATAAGTCCTGTAAATTATAATTTTGACTTACGCAGTGATTATCTATGTAATTTATGTATGTGTGATTAAGGAAACTGAAATATGGCGCTGCTCAATGCTATTTTTAAATATGGAGACAAAGTTGGCAGACTAGTTGTAGAAGTTTGTGTATATAACTCATTCGTACGTACACAAATGACTATTTTTTTAACATAATTGTGCAGTCTAAATTGCTTGCACATATATACCCTGTGATTATCAAGGAATACTATACGTGAGCATAAGTATGCGTGCGTGCGTGGTGAGTGGTGTTTAATCAGTCACAATGACTTTTCTTATTTTTCTAATTTGATTTTTAGCAGCGTCAAGTTTTTTGTATAAAATATTTTTTATTTCATTAAAAATTTTTTATTTTGTATTGTTATGTTCTAAATTCTTTGTAATAATCCTTGGATTAAATAAAATAATGCAATTTTATGATGTAACATTTTAAACGAAGATTAAATCTAGAGACACAGTAGTGTCTCGGTGCTAAGCTAAGCGCAGCGACATTACCGTGCCTCCTTTTAGTTATTACATTTGGCGTGGAACAGAAAAAATTTTATAGGTATATATTTGAGTCCTATTTTTTAAATTAAAAATTATGAAATCTTGGGGATTTTTTGAAAGTAGTTTCATATAATTAATACAACTTAAATGCTTCATCATTTTTGAAAATATATATTTCTTGGAATTTTAAACTTGATGTCAATTATTGATATCAAATCTTTTATACAAATGATATATATGTACTTTGAAAATGCTTTATGGAACTATAACTTGGCGCTAATTTTTAATAGCAAATATTTTGCACAAATAATATATACTTAAGTTTTTTTTAATTTGACACAACAGTTTTTTGTTCGAGCAGCTTATCCATATAAATGTATGACCTTCTTTTGTACATATCACTTAAACTCTTTTTACGGTACAATGTCTTTTTGTTTGGCCAGCACACAATATATTTGCGCCTTCTTTGTTAATTTTCTTTTAATAAATAAATTTGTATTTTATTTTATCAGTAAAATCAGTATATATATATATATATATATATATATC
>NW_012130066.1:12792298-12801594 GCF_000143395.1 Atta cephalotes | reverse complement strand
AGTATATATATATATATATATATATATATCACTTAAAATTTTGTTTTTGCGGTAGAACAATTTTTTGTTCCATCCTTCTTTTTACTATATAACAGTTTAGGAAACATATCTATATTTAACTTATTCTTTTCTTTTTTGAAAAAAGTTACATATCATTTAAATTCTTTTTATTTAAATTTTTTTATATAACGGTTTTTTGTTCGAGCAGCGCACTTACTATACAGAATATTTGACAAGTAACAATAAAACTCTTGCATAGAGCGAATTAAACTGATGAGTCGAAAAGTTCTGCACCATTTTGCAATCTTTACAATAATTAACAAAATATCAATTAGTAAAAATCATCTTTATATCAAAAATATTGGTTTTCAATATTTTTTTACTCAACTTTATAAAAAAACAGCAAGAGACAAAAAATTGTTTATTTTCTTTTTATAGAGCTTTAAGAATTTTTTCTGAGTTTTTTATCAAATTTTTAGTACTATATTTTCTTATTGGCAATCATTTTTCCAACATGAGAAAATACGATACTAAAAAATTTTGAAAACATTTTCGGAACTCTTTGAGAAGAAAATAAACAATTTTTTGTCACTTGTTTTTCTATAAATGTTATTTGTCTGTTGATGGTACTTGATGGTACTAAAAAATTATTGAAAACCAATATTTGGTGATTTTTAATAATTAATATCTTAATATTAGTATCTTTAATATCTTAATATCTTTAGTAATTAATATCTTATTGCGAAAAATTATAAAATGCTAAAAGACTTTTCGATTCAGTTTAGTCCGCTCTATCCCTGTGCGAAAATTTTATCATTACTTATCAAATATCCTGTTTGACGCCTTATTTTTTCCTTTTTCTAAATTAATTTTGTATTTTAATTTTATTTTATTCATTTTCTGCTACAGATTAATCGTATGTAAAATCTTTTTCTGAACAGTGCGCGTACTTTACTTTTTTCATTTTTTTAAAAGGTTATTTTTTTATACTATATATATTACTGATAACTTTATTATACATTGTTGAAAGAAAATAATCCTTAATTTGGTCAAAAAAATTTGAGAAAACTGTGAACGGTGAGGGTATTTTGTTAAATTAAAAATTTTTTTCTTTGCAGCTTTAAAGTACTCTTAAAATCATACAATTTTTATTTAAAAAATTTGGTAATTGTACATTATAAAAAAATCATCTTCCAATAATCTTGACCTTGATTTATTATTAGGATCATCACCCAGGAGTGATTTTCAACAGATTTTAGTCGTCGCACATTATTCATTAAAAAGTTATTAACAAAAAAGTTTGAAAAAATAATGTCTTATTTCTACTATGTAAAGGACTCTGATATATAGGATATATCTCCTGTTATGAGATAGGCGCATAATAGACATTCTGGCTAATAAACGCTATTTATTGCTATTCTACCACGAATTTATTGCTCTTAGATTGAAAACTATTTAGTGTAAGATTCATTATTAAATTGTAACTGTTGTAAAAAAAAGGTTTTAGTATTTGGATATCTTCAAATTTCATTGAAATGAATCTTTAAACCTTGTTTATTATTTAATAAGTAAATATTTGGCAATAAATTCTTCATATGTGATAGAGTAAGATCATATTAGAAAAATATGAGATATGTTGAATTGTTTAATTACTGAAAATATTTGATGACCATAAAATCGTACGGCATGGAAATCGTAATATGAGATACCTAGGGTATTTCTAATATGAAATAATTAACCTATGCTGTTATGTCATAGTAAAATCATTGCTAAAGTATAAATATTATTTTACAATAATAAAAAGGACAATCGGAATGAACATCGAGTGTCTGTTTCTACAATGATTTCAACTACCTAAAGACCAGTCCTACAATTCATCGCGTGCTCATTTTGCGCGCGCAATACACTGGCTTCGTTTGTTTATATTTTAGAAACATTAAACAAAGTTTTTTAATTATAATACTTTGCGTTTTATTATTTCTCGGAGCATCTAATATTTATAGGAGCATAACTTTTTGACTTTATGATTTGCTTACTTTTTATTAGATGTACAATTTTGCTTCCGCCATTGTTTTTCCGAAATTCGAGGCTTTATTGTAAAAAACTGGTTATACATTTATGATTCAAAATATTGTCCATCGCTGGCCACTACTTTCTCCCATCTTTCTGGTAGCGTACGAATCCCGCGTCGAAAAAACTGGTCATCTTTTGAGGCTATCCACGAATCGATTCAATTTTTTACTTCTTCATAAGACCGGAAGTACTGGTCAGGTCGTGTGCCATTGATCGAAACAAGTGATAGTCAGAGGGAGCAACGTCTGGAGAATACGGCGGGTGGGGTAGGAGTTCCCATTTCAACGTTTCCAAGTATGTCTTGACCACTTTCGCAACATGGGGTCGAGCATTGTCATGCTGCAAAATCACTTCATCGTGTATTGCGGCCGTTTGTCTTTCAATGCTCGGCTCAAACGCATCAACGTTTGCGTTCGATTCCGATCGCCTGTGATTGTTTCAGTCGGTTTTAACAGTTCACTATGCCGAGCTGGTCCCACCAAATACAGAGCATGACCTTGGAGCCGTGAATATTCGGTTTGGCCGTCGACGTGGAAGCATGGCCGGGAACTCCCCATGATTTTCTGCGCTTGAGATTATCATAATGAACCCATTTTTCGTCCCCAGTCACAATGCGATGCAGAAATCCCTTCCGTCTTTGCCTTTTAAGCAACTGTTCCCAAGCAAATAAACGCCGTTCAACATCTCTCGGCTTCAATTCGTACGGCACCCAATTTCCTTGCTTCTGAATCATTCCCATGGCTTTGAGGCATTTTAAAATGGCTTGTTGAGTCACTCCCAATGATCGTGCCAATTCTTCTTGATTTTGACACGAGTCTTGCTCAAGTAATGCCTCCAATTCTGCATCTTCGGAAACCTTCTCTCTTCCATCGCTATGCCGGTCTTTGACGTCAAAATCACCGTTCTTGAAGCGTTGAAACCACTCACGACACGTTCTTTCACTAATAGCGGCCTCACCATAAGTATTTGAGAGCATTCGATGAATCTCAGCCGCAGATTTCTTCATATTGAAGCAAAAAATTAAAACCTGCCGCAAATGATGAGAATTTGGCTCGTAAACTGACATTTTCAATCGAGAATAACTTTATGATGCAGATACAAATCGACTAATGTTTCTATGGGGTTATGTTGACAGATGCCCAAGTTTATTGTATGACGTCTATAATCTATTTATTTCGACCACCACTTACCGCTAAAGCCATCTATAGGAAAACGGCAGAAGCAAAATTGTACACCTAATACATTTCTTTAATTTTCAAAAAAAATAGAATTTAAATTATAAATTTTACATAACATTATTTTAAAATTTATTAACTTCCCTTAAAAGTAACCTATTTTTTTAAATTTTGCCCATTTCTGCATAGATTTCTATTTATCCAAAATGAGTTTTGTATCTCATAATAGGGACCTTTCCTCTAATACTAAAAACTATTCTATATCCTTTCTTGCTTGAGGTAAGAGAAAGATTGAATGAATTGTGCTTCGCATGGAAAACATTTCTTGGCACATGAGAGAAGTGAAGTAAAACCCGTTTCACGTGAAAAGTAAAGCTGCATTCAAAAATTATGCCTAGCTAGTATGCATTTTTGTTATAATATACATAACGTAACATATAGCTTAAAGTTATCTGGATGTAATTCTTGAATGCTCTTTGGCAAGAGAAAGGTGGAATGAAACTCGCTTCGCATGGAACGTTGTACGCTTCTAGGCAGGGAGAGATGAGGTAGATTTCCCTTTACGTTGAAAGTCGTGCGCATCGAAACGGGGGGGGGGAGGGGGGGATGGGAAACTCACTTCGCTTAGAAAGTCAGATGCTCCATGGCAGGTGGAGTGAATTTCGCTTTTCGTGAAAAGTCGTAACAGGGCGAGTGCTTCTAGACAGGGCGGATGATGTGATAGACTTCTCTTTGCTTGGAAAGCTATTTTGCAAGGAAGAGAATAATTTTTAATATGATGTATAGCAAAAATAAGTAAGTAAATAAATTACTTTTTCAAACATTTTTTGCTAATATATAAAATTTTTAATGAATAAACGATGACTGAAACTTGTTTAAAGTTACTCAGGATGATTTTGAATATATCAAGTAGTAACAGCATAATAACGGTAAAATAACAGCATAGTAATTCTTTCATTTCTTGTATGCATACACAAAAAATTGATTAACAATAGCTAAAAAGAATTTTATTATTTCATCATGAGTTAGCGAACGTATAAAAAATATTTGTCTCTTTTGTGTTAAAATTTTGTGTTAAATAACATATTTCATGGAGGATCAAATAGATTCCAAACAGTTGTGAGATGTCCTTTATTAGTCATTGTTAATCAATTTTTTGTGTACATGCGTGTAAGGAATGGAAGAATTACTAATGTTATTTTTATCGTTACTGATAATTATTCACAATAGGGGACTCTAGAGATTCTAAAAGTAGAGATCGGCCAAAGCCCAGCATGATGTTATGAAATCACGTGATCTTGGAAATGTGCGCCAATATATCAACGACAATTTCAATGAGAATCTTAACAACAAGCTGATATCGCTTTTCTTTCATATTCGCTTCTCTCACATCCGGTTTCACAACAACATGGCAAAGCCAATCATGGATCGAGTCGGCATTGGCTGATCTCTACTTTTAAGATCTCTAAGAGACTCCTTCCTCCATTGACCTTGATTTTGATATATTGTCATGATCTTGAGTGACCTCCAACAAGTTTTAGCTGTCGTTCGTTATTCATTATAAAGTTATTAACAGTCAAAGTTAGTAATTATTTCTTTTTTTTTACCTGAAAAATCAGATTACTCTAAGCAGGGAGAGAGATACGGAATAGACCGATTAAAGAAATAGGATTTTCCATGCGAAGCAAGTTTCACCTCACCTCCTCTTCTGTCAAGGGATATTTGACTTTCCATGAAAAGCAAAATCTACCTGAATGAAAAGTTGTATGCTTCTTGATAAAAGAGGAGATGAAGTAGAACTCGTTTCGCATATTCACAAACTATTCAGTCGTACGCCCTTTGACAGGGAATGGAATTCGCTTCGTGCGCGCGTGGAAAGTCATGCGCTCTTAGACAAGAGGAAAGTAGAACTCGCTCTGCGTGAAAAGTCGGATGCCCCTTAGCAGGGAGAGAGACGGACTCGAACTTCGCATGGAAAGTCGTAAAATATATTTTAAAGCAGAAAATTTGTTTTATATAATTGAAATAAGACATGATTTAAAAAAATTTTTTTTATAACTTTTTAACGAATAACGAGCGATGGTTAAAACTTATTGGAAGTTAGATAATATATGTCAAGATCAAAATCATTGTTGGTTACTCTAATGTAGCATAATACCCCGTTATTTTATGATAACAATATAATAATGACATTGCAATTTTTAGGACTATAATGATAACTAACTAAACGCTGAAGTTGCGCTAAGATTAAAAAAGTTACTTTGAAGAATAATTTGTCATCATGCGTTATTTACTGAAAAAAATGTTAAGTAATCTGTAACATCGAGGAATTATTTTTCTATATTTACAGTAGCAATGAATAAAAGTAATTAATTATAAATAAAAGGTTTATACCTTTTTTTAGCAATGAGACTGACAATGAATGATTTTTCCAACCCATTAAATATCGTCACAAAAAATTCGTAAATTATCATTACCAAACTGTTATCACAAAAAAGTAACAATAAAAAGTTAACCACGTTACAAATAATGCGTACTTCTATTACCTGTGTGCACTGTGTGTGCATATAATTATCTTTGCCAATATATTGAATTAGAGAAAAAGTCTTTTTACAAGTTGAAGCATAATTGAAACAAGTATTTTTTAAATTGTTTACAAATCTCTTATTAAACCAAATATCTGTTGTTTTAATCGATGATCTTTTGCCATTTTTCAGGTAGAGCCATTATTCCATCGGTATAGAATTTCTGTGATTTCTCGATAGAAAGACCGAGATAAATGATATTCGCAAGCCTTTTTTGAAGTCAAATTTACTCTATTAAGTTCTGCAAAGACCGAAACAAATGGTAATCAAATGGTGCAAGATTCAGGACTATGATAGATTCATCAAAGTTTCCAAATTCTCTCAATTTTTATCGAGTCATTAAAAACGTGTGTGGCTTAGCGTTGTCATGATGAAAGACAACGTATTTCTTTGATCAGTTCTCGCCGCTTTTCTTGAATGGACTGCTCTAATCACATTAGTTTTTGACAGTAAAGATCAGATTAATTGTTTTGCAACACTTCATAATGGACGATTCCTTCTCAGTTCCACTAGACACACAGCATCACCTTCTTTGGCGTCAATCTAAGCTTTGCGATTGTTTGTGATGCCTCATCTTGTTTCAACCACGATCTTTTTCGAATATTATTATCATATATTCACTTTTCATCGATGATTATCAATCTTTTCAGAAAAAACTTAATTTTGTTTCAGTAGGGATTTACAAATAGAAATTCGATTCATTAAATTTTTTACTGTCAAATTATGTGGAATCCAAATATCGAGCTTTATCCAGTCTTACGCAAGTGTCCCAAATGGTTTTATGATTAGTTCTTTAGCACAATAGATCGATTAAAATGATGTGCATCTTTGATATCTCACAGTATGTAATATTATAGTCATCTTGTAATAATATTACAAATTTGCTGTAATATTGCAAAATATGTCAGTAATATTGTATAAATATCACTACAATATTAAATATCCGAGATAAATTTATTGCAGGAATATTTCTGAAGTATTTTTGTAATATTGCTGCAATATTATGATATATTACAATCATCATTAATCTAGTTTTATTAATTGCTAAATATTATTGCTTAATATTACACTCTAAAGTATATATGACAAAGTCATAATAAAAAAAATTAAAAATAGGAGAAAAATATTGAATTTGGAGAAATGAAAAAATTGTAAATGAATATTAAATAGAATTGTAATAAATACAAATAAGATGTAAGACATACTACAGCTTATTAGTATCCATTGCGAATTATGTTCAATCTATATTTCTAATTTTTTTTACACTTAATATTTATTTATTTAGTAATAAATCAAAACATAATATTATTCATATCTTATGTTAGAAAGATATCACTGCGGTAAAAAGCATTGTAATATTTCAATGCTGTTGCAATGCGATAAACTGCAATGTAATAATTGAATGATATTGCTGTATTATTATAGTGCGGTATTGCAATCATTAAATGATATTGCGGTAATAATGCTGTTTCGCGATATATCGTATTGCAATATTTGGACGATATGACAGTAACACTGCATTGCGATATATCTCACTGCAATATTTATTGCAGAATAATATATCATTGCATCTTAACAAAATTATTGCAATGTAATATCTCAGTATTTACATAATATAGCATTTCAAGTTACAATATTACTGCAATATTGTAATTTCACTGTAATATTATTGCAATATTACATGCTCTTCATCGAAATTTCCATCTCGAAATCGGCGCTGCTGTTTGTCTAGTTAGAGTATCCTCTCGATGAACACGATAAATTTTTTCTTACGCAGCGTTTTTCCCTTTTTTATAATAAAAAAGTAAAATGTGTCAGAAATGTTCCTAATTTTCACTCATTTTCCAATTTGATTGAATGCGTATCGCTTTAAATCTATGATCAATTTATTTTAAAATGTTGTATGAAATAGCACCTCTCCATATATAATCTAATGCGTCACACAATAGTAAAAAATCGACTAGATTTCCATCTATTACCTAAATCTATTCTCTAAACATCTATTATCTAAAATCTGCTACATGTAAAAGACTTTTTCCCTAATCCAATATTATTATTGGTTAAATATTTTGTCACTTAGAACATTGTCACTTATATTTTTGAACCGTTTTACTTTTGCTCTTTTCTTTTAATTTTAGACACTGAATACAATATCAGCAGAAAAAAACTCTACCATCGTGTTTCCGCTACCAATCGATATGATGACATACTTTATGAAAGCTTTACCAAAGGAATAATTATGTGAAAAAGAGAAAGGAAGAAAGTGTCACGTTTCGCAGGATACAACGAGGGAGAAGAAGATTAACAACTTTTCTGAAGTTTTATGAAGGATGTTTGGCGATTTATTCGTATATTTGACATGCTTGCGTATTATATTCATAGGCTGTGTTCAGGGAGTGTGCTATCAGTGCTATTATAGTTTATTCTTTTTTCACTGGCAGTGCAACCATAAAATAGACATGATGGACAAACTGAGTCAAAATATTAATATACACTAAAATATCAATATACTTAATTACAAGTTTTGATCAATAGCAGTAGCGATATTTCTTCCAAAGAACTTATTTGTTTCTAGAACTAATAACTATTTTTTACACTTTCTTTATTCGACGCTATATTGCACTGTAATTGCGTCTCGAGAGCTACAGTAATCGCAGTGGAAATATGGTTATTACTTATGCAGGATTGGCAACGTTACCTCAGAAAAATAACTAGCGATTCTTCTTCCTAAAAAATAATTCATTATCGTTATTTATTATTGATTTGCAAAAGTATAATAACTCATTACCACTCAAAACAAATCATTACCTTTTTGTTCCTTTTTTCATATTTTTTTTCATATATAATAGAATATTACCGTTTTTTGTTGGTAGAACTTAGTGCACTTAAAAGCTGTTGTACACAAATCGATGTAAAGATGTTTAACAAAAATATAGAAACGAATTATATCTCGAAATCATCAATATATTATGCTATTCGATAAAATATCGAATAGCTTTGAGCATTTTATCAATTGAGATATGTCATTTTTACATTCAAATTAGAATAATAGTGCGCACTAATTCTGCCAATGAAAAACACTATTATATGAAAAATGTTATTATTTTTTTTATTGCAAGAGGAGAAAAATCTTTGTAAGCCCATCCGAGGACGACCCAGAGAGACGTTCCCGAATAGGAGAGAAGATACCCAGGACCCGAGATCCCTGGGCAGGATACGGCTGCATCTCTGAGGATGATTGTCTCTAACTACTGAAAAATTTTCCCTATGCGCAACTATTATACGAGTAGTGAGGAGAGTGCCCCGGAATCGCCTACTCGGCATTTTATCAGGGCAATATGCAGATTTTAGAATAAATATTCTAAAGAAAAGTCAGAATTCTATCTTTTAGTAAAGGAATAAAGTTAAAAATTTGATAAGTGTGTGCGTGCGTGCGTGCGTGTATGTGTATTTTATATATATA
>NW_012130066.1:12786362-12791108 GCF_000143395.1 Atta cephalotes | reverse complement strand
CACACACACACACACACACACACACACACACACACACACACACACACACACACACACGCACGCACGCACGCACGCACGCACGCACGCACGCACGCACGCACGCACGCACGCACGCACGCACGCACGCACGCACGCACGCACGCACGCACGCACATGCACAGGGAAAATTGTAAATGATTTTTCGACTCACAAGGAAAACATCAGGTGAGTCGGAAATTTTTATGCGTTTTTTACAGGCTGTTCTTTAGCGAAAAAAAAACGTGTCTGACCGTTTCAGTTATTAGCCTATAGTTTCGAAAAAATCAATTTTTTTATTAGGTGTACAACTTTGCTTCCGCCGTTTTTTTCCGAAATTCGAGGCTTTATTGTAAAAAACTGGTTATACATTTATGATTCAAAGTATTGTCCATCGCTGGCCACTACTTTCTCCCATCTTTCGGGTAGCGTACGAATTCCGCGTCGAAAAAACTGGTCATCTTTTGAGGCTATCCACGAATCGATCCAATTTTTTACTTCTTCATAAGACCGGAAGTGCTGGACAGCCAGGCCGTGTGCCATTGATCGAAACAAGTGATAGTCAGAGGGAGCAACGTCTGGAGAATACGGCGGGTGGGGTAGGACTTCCCATTTCAACGTTTCCAAGTATGTCTTGACCACTTTCGCAACATGGGGTCGAGCATTGTCATGCTGCAAAATCACTTTATCGTGTCTCTCGTTGTATTGCGGCCGTTTGTCTTTCAATGCTCGGCTCAAACACATCAATTGCGTTCGATACTGATCGCCTGTGATTGTTTCAGTCGGTTTAACAATTCATAATACACTACGCCGAGCTGGTCCCACCAAATACAGAGCATGACCTTGGACGTCAAAATCACCGTTCTTGAAGCGTTGAAATCACTCACGACACGTTCTTTCACTAATAGCGGCCTCACCATAAGTATTTGAGAGCATTCGATGAGCCGCAGATTTCTTCATATTGAAGCAAAAAATTAAAACCTCCCGCAAATGACGAGAATTTGGCTCGTAAACTGACATTTTCAATCGAGAATAACTTTATGATGCAGACACAAATCGACTAATGTTTCTATGGGGTTATGTTGACAGATGCCCAAGTTTATTATATGATGTCTATGATTTATTTATTTCGACCACCACTTACCGCTAAAGCCATCTATAGGAAAACGGCGGAAGCAAAGTTGTACACTAATAATAATTATTGTAATAATTTGAAAAACATACTGTATAAATGAAAATCAATATCCTCATAAATTTTATTTTAACTTAATATTATTAGTTTTAATTACTTCTTGATTGTAAAGAAATTTCATGATATTTGTATTAGAGATTTGTATTATATATTTGTATTATGACAATTACATATTAGAATTAAAGATAATTAAACACTCATTTATGGAATACTTATTATTATCATACCGTTATTGTTATCGTTGTTGCTATTCACATGAACGCATAAATAAAATTGTGATGAAAACTGTTACAGTTCTTGATGAAATTAGAAATTGGTAATTATAATTAAGAAATAAATTATATGTTTGTAATCTTTTTTTGATTAACATTAATCGACTTATTAATAATAATAGAAAATTAATCGTGTTTCGTAGACGTACGAGATAATATAAATAAAAATAAGAAAAACATAAATATTTATTGCATTGTGAACATCTTATGAATAAATTTTTGTTGCAAACACAATAACTTTTTCTAATATCTGGCGGAAAGGCGGCAAATTTGATTATTCACATATGGAAATAGCTTCTTTCAAGAATCAGTTTTGATGAGAACCAAATTTTCCATTCTAAAATGAAATTCCTTCTAAAATTCATTTATAAGATGTTCACAATGCAATAAATATTTATGTGTTTTTTTTGTTTTTTTTATGATCATATTTATATCATCCCGTACAATGTCTCGTACGTTTACGAAAGTTTTCACGATTAGTTTTCTATTATTATTAATAAATCGATTAATATTAATCAAAAGAAGGTTACATATGACTTACTTGTTTCCTTTCTCTAATCATCACTTCTAATTTCTAATTTCAGAAATAAAATTTATAAAGATATTGATTTTTTATTTATACAGTACGTTTTTCAAATTATTACAATTATTTAAAAAATCGATTTCTTCAAAAATATGGGCTAATAGCTGAAATGTTCGAACACGTATCGTTTTTTTTTCGCTCAAGAACAGCTTGTAAAAAGCACATCAAAATCCCCAATCTCGTCATCTGATGTTCCACTTGTCAGTTTAATCCGCTCTATTTACACAAGAACGCTTTGTCAATAATTGCGTCAATAATTGGACACCCTGTATATTAGAATAGATCGAAAAAAGTAAAGTTATATCAATTGGAATCTAATAGTGCGCAATAGTTAGTATTTTATGCGCCTAGAAGAAATGTGCAAAATTCCGATGCGAATATCTTCTATTTTGCCAAGAGTCAAAGCTTTCAAATTTAATTTAAAAATTATGAAATGTTAATTTCTGAATCAGCGATATCTTTTTAATTTTGTGTTTACTATTCGTTCACGCTTGGTTTCAAATGTGAGCATAAACTATTTTCTATAATCTTTTTCTAACTATTAATTCGCCATTTTGAATATTGGATTCACAATTTTATATCAACGAGTTCCCTAATTAGATCCAAAATAATTCTGAGAGGGATTTTGGGGAATAAGAGAACAAATGTGATTGAGGAGATATAGGAGATTCGAACCCTCGTCTACCCAGATAACATTTCATGTTAAACAAAGCAGTGTAATTTATTTATTGGTACTTGTTGTCGTAATGTTGCCATGGTAATGGCAAAAACATTTGATAAATAAAATTTTGCTTGCATGTTGTCATAATTACCAAATTAACGTTTGTACTTCTGATGCTAAGCAAAATTGCTTCAATATTACTATAATCAAATACTTTACCACAATTGTTGCCGCAAAATTATTGTAAAATTACTCTACAAATTTGTCTGTTTATTTGCAATATTGCATCAAATAAAGACTTACATTGTTAGCAAATTGCTTGCAATATTTTTAAACAAATTTTCAATAAAATTCCGGCAAAATGTTATCTGGGTATGTATTGACAAACTTTCCCGAGGGGTAATCTAATAATGAATTCTGTTAGATCAATTCAAAAATTAATATTTCATAAATTTTAAGTTAAATTTGAAAACTTGGATACTCTTTCTCTTGATAGAACAGAAAATATAATACAATCGCATCGGAATTTTACACATTTCTTCTTGATAAAATACTAACTATTATGCATTATTAGATTCCGATTAACACTTCACTTTTTTCGATTCACTCTTTTATACAGAATGGCATCAAATTTCGGCCCCACCCGTTCTGAGAAGATAAAGCAGATTAAACTGAGTCTTCTATCATTTTGCAGTTTGCATAATAGTTAACGAGATATTAATGTTTAAAGATAATCGAATACGCGCGTCCGCCCGACCTACTGCCGAAAGTACGGCCCACAATTGCACGGCGCGCAGGCCGCGAGGAGTAGGGATAGCCTAGCAGGCGCGCCGCGCCGTTCGAGCTTCGCGTTAGAGGTTCGCAATAATATGCGGAGCGCTTGCCCCACTCCTCGCGCGCTGTGGGATCGATGAGGTCAGAGGTCAGAGTCTTCGAACTTCGAATGGCTTGCCAGGTCATTCCAGGATTCCGTAATAATTTCGAGTAAGCCAGTTGTTTTCTCGTCTTACTGTTTCCTCACAACCCGCACACCGAACTAGCAATGGTACGTAATTATGCCTTAACGTAGTAAAGCTTAGGGCACATACAAAAAAAACGTAAAGCCATAATCAGTAAGCGAATTGCCCAATCATGGTAGAAAATAAGGCAGTAGTGAATCCAATCTTGCGATTCCTTACTGCTTACGTGTTATGACCTTATGTTTTGTATGCGGCCATAGGCTTAAGCCCGGCGGACATGCGTATTCAGTAATCTTTAGAAATATCTCGTTAATTATTGCTAAAATTGTAAAATGATAGAAGACTTTCCGTCTCAGTTTAGTCCGCTCTACGTGTCCACGAATTCCGTCAGAAGAATTATCAGATATTCTATATATAATACACATATCCATTATCCATGTATGAGAAACTACGTCGTTTGGACGATTCATATAATATCGAATTATTGCAATCTTAATCGGAAACGGACACAAACAGACACAGATTTATTAAATTGATTCTTTAATAAAGTATAAAAAATTAGGATACCTTACCAGGATTCATCCAAAATCACAAATCTGCTAGATTATTAGAAAATATTAAAAACTACCTATATCTTAATAATAGTATCAAACACAACAACAGTGCAAAAATGATGACATAAAATGTAATTAACTTCTTGTATAATTTGTTCTAGTGATAATTCGTATATCGTTGCATTATTGAATTACAATGGGGTTTTTATTTAAAAAATATGTTATAATGAGGTTTTTATTTAAAAAATTTGTTTAAAAAGTTGAGGGGAAAAGAAAAACATATTCTGATTTGTAACGAAATCAAGAATTGCACCTTCATCAAACTAAAACAAAGAGATTATGTTGCTTGATATATTTTACACTTTAACACTAAACATATTTAACACTTTAACATTAAACATATTTCCAAAATGACTCTTGACCTATTATTTTTTTGTGACTATTATAATTGTACTATTATAATTTTTTTAATTATTATACGATGTCCCCCCCCCCCTCTCTCTCTCTCTC
>NW_012130066.1:12771779-12783661 GCF_000143395.1 Atta cephalotes | reverse complement strand
CAATACCGATCGCCTGTGATTGTTTCAGTCGGTTTTAACAGTTCATAATACACTACGCCGAGCTGGTCCCACCAAATACAGAGCATGACCTTGGAGCCGTGAATATTCGGTTTGGCCGTCGACGTGGAAGCATGGCCGGGAACTCCCCATGATTTTCTGCGCTTGGGATTATCGTAATGAACCAATTTTTCCCCAGTCACAATGCGATGCAGAAATGCCTTCCGTCTTTGTCTTTCAAGCAGCTGTTCACAAGCAAACAAACACCGTTCAACATCTCTCGGCTTCAATTCGTACGGCACCCAATTTCCTTGCTTCTGAATCATTCCCATGGCTTTGAGGCGTTTTAAAATGGCTTGTTGAGTCACTCCCAATGATCGTGCCAATTCTTCTTGATTTTGACACGAGTCTTGCTCAAGTAATGCCTCCAATTCTGCATCTTCGAAAACCTTCTCTCTTCCACCGCTGTGCCGGTCTTCGATATCAAAATCACCGTTCTTGAAGCGTTGAAACCACTCACGACACGTTCTTTCACTAATAGCAGCCTCACCATAAGTATTTGAGAGCATTCGATGAGCCTCAGCCGCAGATTTCTTCATATTGAAGCAAAAAATTAAAACCTCCCGCAAATGATGAGAATTTGGCTCGTAAACTGACATTTTCAATCGAGAATAACTTTATGATGCAGACACAAATCGACTAATGTAATTTCTATGGGGTTATGTTGACAGATGCCCAAGTTTATTGTATGACGTCTATGATCTATTTATTTCGACCACCACTTACCACTAAAGCCATCTATAGAAAAACGGCGGAAGCAAAGTTGTACACCTAATACCAACATATATCAACTATCTATCGCAAGACCGCGCGTACTGCTACACGGAATTTCGACTCTGTTAACATTCCCAGTTTTTGTAAAGCATCCATATATACGTATTTTCTATTCGGTGAAAAAATTTTTTTTCTAGACTTTCAATCTTACAAGGGAACACAATCAAGTGAATTTTTTCGATTTAAACGAGCTTTTAGTATGTTGTTCTACATACTAAACAAAAATAAGAGACACATATTTTTTTATATTGCTGAGTCGCACGTAAGGTGAAATTCTTCCTTGAAAAAAATCGTTTTTTTTTCTTTCAGATTGAATATCGTCAAAACTAAGAAATAGAAAAAAAATTGTAGAATCAAAATTGAATGCTATTGAGAGTACTTTAGAATTACAATAAAAAAATATTTTTCTGTATAAATAAATAATTAAAAAAATTTTTTATCATAATTCTAAAGTACTTGAAGCCATTCAATTTTTATTCTGAAAATTTTTTTCTATCTCTTACACGTTCAATGATAATCAATCTGAAAGAAAAATTCTGATTTCTTTTAAGGGAGGATTTCATCCCCTTAATGTCCCCATGTACGATTCAGCACATATAAAGAAATAGGTATGGGAAAAAGTTCGTGGCATTTTTTTAATGCCATCTAACGAAACACGCCATGAACTTTTTACCATACCTAATACGTGTTTCCTATTTTTGTCCATGGAACAACATATTAAAAGTTTATTTTAATCGGAGAGATTCACTTGATTGTGTTTCCTTATCAATTCTACAACCTCGGTATCGTTCCACTAATATGATCCCGACTGCACGCTTATTTTTAAGATGGACTCTAAAACTCTTATATCAAGCAAATATATACCTGAAGTGATAGCTGTATGAGCCAAAAGTAAATGAATTTTTTAACTTTTTTTGGATTTTTCATGAAATCCAGTACAGCTAAGATCCTGTTTGTGCATACTTTAATTCTATAAAAACAATTTTGCAATCCGTAAATTCGGAGATTTTTCACCGAATGGAAATGATAAAACAGAACGATTTTAGCATCTCCTTAATCTACCCCTAGAATTTTGCACATGTCACGTTTGATAAGCTTCAACTGCATTACATTAAAAAATTAAATATTTTTATGATAACTTGATTTACTGAAGAATTATCTTAAAATGAACACGTTATTATGTCCCAATTGGACAAGTTAAAATAGACACATAATAATCCCGATTGAATACAAATTTATGTAGAAAAAAAATTTCGATGACTACTAATCCAGTGATACAACAGCAAATTCTTTTTGCAAATATCGCAAAACTATTTGCAGATGTAACAAGTAAAATTTGTTAAATT
Source organism: Atta cephalotes (assembly GCF_000143395.1). Classification (NCBI taxonomy): domain Eukaryota; kingdom Metazoa; phylum Arthropoda; class Insecta; order Hymenoptera; family Formicidae; genus Atta; species Atta cephalotes. Next base: position 12,781,484 of record NW_012130066.1, on the reverse strand, counting down.
ATGTTTGTTAACCCAATAATCAAAATGTGTTGCAGTTGTAATAGAAATAAATATATTTGTTAAATAAACAAAAAATAATATAATTATATGTAATATTTGGAAATAAAAAACTTAAGATTAAATTAATTAATTAAAACAAAATAAAATGGAATTACTTCTTTTTGTTTTATTACTGTATATTAAACTGACAAAATCTTGGACATCTTGGGTAATACTAATAACGGCAGTAATTTTACTTTCAAGCCTTATAACTTGAAAAGTACTTAATGAAAATAAACTTTATTACAGCGTTTTAAAAGGTTTTTGACATCGACTATTAGATTGTGGAATCAAAAATAGGGTGTTCAATTTTAAAAAATCGATATGACCTTGATCTGATATTGACGTCGCTATTTAAGGTCAAACTATGATAAGATCTATTAAATAGATCTTTTCCCTAACTCTACAATTTTTGTCTACAACATTTTTATCAAAAATGCATATTTTCCGAAATATTCAGTCCAAAACTTTTGGCGGCACTAATATACAATTGTATATTCATATATATTTATAGGTATTTTGAACTACATACCAAAATTTTATCTTCAATTCATATGATTTTTACTTCAAATTATATGATTTTTATTGAGCATCAAAATTTAATTGTGTATGAAATATTATTTCAGTAGTTTAGTTACATTTTTAAGTTCGATAAAATTTCGGCGCGCAATTCAAAATGACTGCATATATGCATATGTACATATATAATAACGTACTTGAATAAGGCCCACCTAATTAATATTTTTTTAATCCTATTCATAGATATTGAAATAAACTAAGTGAAAATCAAATCTTTATTTTATTTACTTATAATAAAAGTATTTACTTATAATAAAAATAAAATATATTGTTTACATAGAATATTTATAAATAAACGAAAAAAAGAATTCGTTAAACTCAACATTCAGTCTTATTACATGCGTATGAATATAATAAAGTTCAAATAAAAAATAAATTAAAAGTAACAAAGAAAGCAATCTTTCTAAATCAGTTTTAAAATGATTACTAATAATGGAAAAGAAATTCCTTAGGAATTTCTCTACTCTCAAACATTACAATTATCTTAAATTTTGTTTGTAATTAACTCTTTAATTTTGGAAATTTCTAGCAATTTGAATGCAATTTTAGTTTCTTAAAAGACAGCATTAATAAATATAAAACTTGTCATATTTAACTGAATACTCAAACAAATTACATTATCTGCAATATACAATTTCATTTGATCTCTTTACACATTCTTAAAATGTCTTACTATACTATTTTAAATTATCTGACCATCGTCAATATATAAAGTAAGAGTATCTAGTATCTAGTTTCTTTAATATTTTTTGTATTAGTATTTTATGTATTTTATTATTTTTCATGTTATTGTATATTGCAAATAATGTAATTCGTTTGAGTATTCAGTTAAATACAACAGACAAGTTCTATATTTGATAATATTCTTGAGGCTTCCACGAGTGCTTTCTATATAAAGATTATGCGTTTCACGGGTTTCCTCCGTATCCAGATTCATTCTTAGAATGCCAATATTTCATGAATTTTGCAGTCCATTTCATCAGGGGCAACCTGAACCTGATGAGCTGTTCCTCCATTCCTTTTATATTACGCTGCTTGTTGGAGTGATGGGAGGAGGGGGGGGGGGGGGGGGAAGAGAAGAAGAGAATTGTGAGTGGGAGGGAAGGTAGAGGAAATTGGAATATCTTCAGTAATCAAGAGAATGGTTTTCCATATTTTATTTATGTTGTAGCCATTATCTCTATTTAGATTGTTAGGGTATTTTTGTATCTCTATGGCTTCTTTATATTTTCTTAGAAAGTGTGATGTAATGTTGAGTATTGTGATCGTTTTGTCAAACAGTATTTGATGTCCTGTTTAGAGGACTTTTCGACTCAGTTTAGTCCGCTCTACCTGCCCATGAAATATTTGGCGATTATTTCCAGACACTCTGTATATGTTTTGATTACATCTATAGAAACGTGTACCGTAGTCTGTAACAGTTATATCACTAAAATGAGATTGCACTTTCCTATAAAATTACATCACGATTTCATAAATTATACATCACTTTTTCACAAGCAAGTCACTGTTTGAGCATATTACATTTGTTTTTGAACGTTGATTTTGTTATATAAACAAATTAAGGAAAGCAAATGTAATAAATTGATAAGAAAACGATCGATCAGTAAATCCTGATAAAAAAAATTGATAGAAAACGATATAAAAAATCCTATCGTCTTGAATATGAAATCTGGTTCGTGAATTCACTAATATGTATAATATGAATCGTGTATATATGATAGAAAATATATACGGCCTTATAGGAATTTTTCGATAAGATTTTTATTATTTCTTATATCCCATATATAAGAAAATTCGATAGAAAAAATAAGAAAACTATTTTATCTCTATCGTTTTGAATATGGATTTTGGTTCGTAATTTCACAGAATGTTATATGATATTTTATATTGGAATGCTATCATTATCGCATTATTATATTATCGTTTCTTACAGGTTCTTTTCGCAGTTAAAAATCATGATTGTATAAGAATTTGTCGAAAATTAAATCTGTATTATTTTATCGTATTTTACTTATTAAATCTAAATTTGATGTAAATATAAGAAATAAAAAGTAAAATATTTTTTATTCTCATATTTATATCATATATTCATCATGCTTGAAATACGCCGTACATTTATATGCATAAACATATTTTTAAAAACGCATATGTATAATAGTATCGATGAGATTCGAATTTAAGATCTATCTATATATAAGTAATAACTTAACACGCTAACCCTGAGCTATAATCGCACGCATATCTGGAAATAACTTGGAATTTGATTGTTATTCAACTCCTTATATAGTTCTTATGATTCATTTACTATAGGCTATCAACAGTTAATGTGGAATTATATACTTTGAAAGATCGTCTATCAAACTATAATAGGAAATTTTTTATCATAAAATATATATATAAGTTTTTATAATTTACCGATTTATAAATGTCAATGGTTTTAAATTATAGAAATCGGAATGTTTTATATGAGAAACAATTTTTGTACCTTTCCCATGTCTCTCCAGATTTTTTTTTCCGCACTACTTCCGTTCTTCTGTACTATCAATATGGACAATAAATATGCTGAAGTATTTCGATGCTCAAGGTATTTCCATTCTGGAAAGTTAGATGGAAATCTATGAAATTTTGTTCGTATTTTATATACATTCTGATAAGTTTTTCAATTCTCTAAAAAATAAAAAATCTTATAGACTTGGTTTCTTACTTTGCCAATGAAATGTCATTATTTAAATATCATATTGATAATAATTTATTTCGTATAGTAAATTTACGATAAACTTCTATAGGTATTTCTCTGTAAGGTCAGACAGAAATCTATGAAATATCCTTTGTGTTTCTCATATACGTTTAGACGTTGGAATTTTCAAATCATTAAAAACCAAATTAAAACCAAAAAAAACCAAACATTAAAAATTCAAATTTTATAGTTTTATAGTTTCTTTTGTACAATATCAATAGAAATTCAATGACTACATTGCAGATTAAAAACAATTCATTTTATATGACAAATATATAATAAATTTTAATAGATATGTCCATTTTAAAAAATCATATAGAAATCTATGAAATTTCATATATATATTATATATGTTCCGTATATTTCATATATGTTCAGATATGTTTTCACTAAAAAAAAAACAATAGAACCTTATAGACTTACAAGGAGAGATTCACATAAGTATTTCACAGATTTTGATCAATTTTTGCATGGTTATTCTGAAGTACTAAATTATTCTGAAGTACTAAAAAGTAATCCCTGTAAAGCAGTAAATTGCATATTTTTCGAGAAAATCGTGATTTTAGGTCATGACGACGGATCGCTTTTAAATCTGGAGGAATCAATAGATATTTAAAAACGAATAATTTTTATGAATATATATATATATGTTAGGATATGTATATATATATTAGGAAAATTAATTTTTAATATATATACGGTTTATTTCTCGTTAATCATTCACAATGCTCTCTAGCAAAATGACATATAATGATGGATGATAGTTGTCATAGAAGCATGCGAAGCGTACTGTCTTTCTATACTATGCGCACCAAATAACAGTTTTAACCTACAGACAGACACAGAAGATCTTCATAAATCGTATATTCCGATTATAAATAATATTTGACTTTGCATTGCCAAGATTTACCGCAGTACAGTTGAATCCATCGAAAACGTTGGATGGTTTTCTTTATTCTTTATTTTATACATTGGATGTTATATACACAATTTGTGATATTAATTTTTTATTTCTTTTGACATCAAAATTTGAGTTTTTCAATATTAACATTTTTCCAATTGTCGGACTCTGAGATGAGTTTTTATCAGAGAGACGTACGCTTGCTTTAAAAATTTCTTAGTTTTGATAACTTATAATGTTTTTATGTATTTCTTTACATTCTCACTAAAACAACGAGAAATTTTCGTAATCGGTGAACCAATCGCTTGACAAACAATTTCCGTTTCTCTGACTTAACACTCATCTAATTATGTAACGAAATAGTTGCTTTCTTAATTTTTGAATAATAATTTTTACTGCGCCGGAATTTTTTGTATATCTGAAGAGGGTCTAAATATAAGGTCGAAACATATAATTGTATTTTTACTTGATATTGTACTTATTTTACTTATTGTATTCTGTAGCGTTTTATTTATTTTCTTATTTTTTGCAATTCTTGTTTGTTATATGCTATTCAATTATACTTATGTTAAACGAATAATGGAGACTTTTTATATTTTCTGACTCTTATTAGCCTTTTAGATAATATTATTGTAAATTATTTCTCATTATTCATTAATATAACAAATAATCAAAATAATCAGTATCGCTAGCAAATAAAGTCTACAAAAGATAGATTAGGTTCTATATAGTTCGTAAACTTTAACTGTAAGTAAAATTTATTAAACAGTTTAACGTGGCACATGACAGATCTAGGCTTGTGCCTCACATGAAAATATGATCGCAGCGTTTATTCGTAGTATTTTGTGGCTGTGACAGATTTTCTAACCTGAATAATCGTAAATATTAATGATTAATATCTTAGACTCGCGGGGTAGAATAATGCTTTCTTCTGCCAAATTCCTTTTTATGGAAAATCACATCAAATAGGCTTAATTTTATTGATTTTTAAGATGTCAGGGATTAAACTGAATTTATTACTCTTTCTTCTTGTCAAACCTTTATTTTTATGCGAAAAAGCAATAAAATTAGGCTTATTCGATGTGTTTTTTCATAAAACAAAAAAATCTAGTAGAAAAAAGTATCTGCCCCGCGAACCTAAGATATTAATCTTACGACTATTCAGTTAGAAAATCTGTCAGCCTGATACTGATAAGTATCGTGCTGCTGCCGATGATAATCGCTTCTCGATGGGAAGAACGCAACAAGGATGAAATAGACTGGGGAAAAAAAACATTAAAACAAATACAAATAGCACAGTCAAAGCCAATCACTTATGCTCAAAAATAAAACATATAACACTCAGATCGCAGCGAGACGAAACACGCCCGCCACAGTCGGATAATCTTTCGAGATTGAAGACAATCACTTTGTGAACTTTACCATTATCATTTCCTAACTAAATGAAACCGTATTATTTCTTTTCCATGTAATCTCCTCAAGTATTAATAATATTAAACTCTCAGCAGAGACATGAAATTAAGAATGATTATAATAGAAGACGTGCAATGACTTGATTAGAAATGATTCAATCATAAGCGTGCGATTAGTTCAGTGTATTAGGATTATTATCGTTCTTAGGATCATAGGTTCTTGACGATGTGTTTTTCAATAATTAATTGTAGTTAATAAGACAAGAATAGGTATGCGAAACAATAAATTGTAGAAAAATAAAAGTAAATAATAACAAAAAATTATTTTTTCCGTTAAGATATAAACGTAATCTTTTTATTATATAAAAAAATAATTTAAGAAAATTTTTTGTTATATATAAAAAATATATTTCTTTCATTTAAAAAAAAGTTGAAAAACTCTATAAACTATTTTTTTTTAATTCTAATAGCAAAGAATAACTAAAACTTTTTCAAATCAAAGAGATCGAGTTGATGTCGATCCCATTATTATTTCTTAATTCTTAATGTATTAGGCTTATACGCCAGGCTAGTTATTACGCTCAATTGTTATTTATATGTGATGTCATAATGATAAATTTTGTAGAAATGTTATACAGGGTGTCTCAGAAATAAGATCGAAGCTGCATTGGGGGCATAGAATGGGTCAAGGGGAACAAAAAAATCTGATACCATTTTGAAATATTTGCTATAGTTTTCGAATTAAAAAAGGAAACGTCTAAGCTATGTGCAGTGAATTCCTTAGAACGACTAAATTCGACAGCGGCGGCGACGCGCAAGGAGGGGAAAGGATAGCATTTCATCGCCTGGCAGTTCTAGGAGCGCTATTTTTGGAATGACAAATTTGAAAACATTCCCCGCAAATTTACATAATTTTGACATAACTGTTATGATCCAAAAAATTATAAAGATTACATATGAGCTACATATGAGTTAGTGTTTGAGATATATTTATGTTTGCTAGGAATATAATAAAAATATAATAACAAAAAAATTTAAGACTAATGAAAGTCAACACGGGAGGGGATGTGCAAATTATTAAATCAATTATTAATCAAAGAATGATTAATTTACTCTGTTTGATATATGGTTCTTCTTTATTCTATTTTGAACATTTTAACTTTTTTTGAAATCAGTAAAGCCTTATCAGTAAAGCTATAAAACATTAATCGAAATTAATTCAACAGTCCGCCAAGATTAGATCATTCGTAGGAGAACGGAATTGAAAACAGACCATGAAAGGGTTATGAAGTTTCGAAAATGATGTTTAAATTTGCAATGTATCATTAGATGCATAATATGATATATTAATATAACATTGTAATATTAATATAACATTATAATAGTATAATATAACATTATAACATATACATTTAAAATCCGTTTGTAAGATCTAATATATTGTGTATGATTCAAGATCTGCGAGCGACCTTATTACTTTTGTAAATTGTTAAACTAATTTCGATTAATGTTTTATGACTGGTTTGTTGATGAAGACTTCAAAGAGAATTGAAATATTCAAATTTTGGACGTCATACGGAGTAAATTAATCATTCCAATTTAATAATTTGCGTATCCTTTCTCGCGCTGACTCTCATTAACATTAAATTTCTTCATTGTTATATTTTTTAGAGATTGAAAGTTTATTTATACTAGTTAAAGATTGAAAGTTAATTTATACTAAATACTAAAACTAATAACTGAAAAGATTAGCAGAGGTATGTACGCAAAATAGAAATGATAGGATTATGTATTAGAAACAAAATTAGTGTTTGTTGCTGTCGATAATTAATATTCACTCATATTCTTTTTTTAAATCACAATACTCTTTAACATCTAATTCTCCAATATATTTTTTTCAATTAGAAGTTATTAATTTGATGGAAGATCCCGTTCCCCCCATAGTTCCCTCATCGCCTGCATACTACCTACTAGAGCAGCTTCATTCCTCATCCCAAATCCGGTTACTTTGTACTTAAGGTCTGTTTTTTCATTCCTGCATTCTCTGAATTAATGTACACGATATAATAAGTTGAAATGAAAATATACGTTTGTTTCAGTTCAACTTATTGTACTTGTATATGTGCATCAATTCAGAGAGGGAATAAAAAACAGGAATAAAAAAAACAAATCTCTAGAAATCAATATGACAATTTTCCTACTTAACTTAAATAATCGTCAACTTTAACGCTTAATAACTTTGTAATGCATCGCTGAGTTTTTCTATCAGATTCTTTCGTGTAAAAACACAGTTAATGAGTACAATTTCGTCAATATTAGGGAAGAGAAAATTAAAGTAAACTTGCTGCTGTTTCAACTTATATGAGATATTGGGACTGTATCTAATATGGTACCTAATGGAATCATTATTTATCCGTTTTAATTTGTGTTCGATTAGAACAATATCGGATTGGGACTATCGTGTTTGTTTCAATCTGTATCTGTTTCGGGTTTATGTCCGATTAGAACATTCTATTATGTTATCTAATCTATTTTGTATACATCTGGGATTCTCCTAGTTTTCTCAGGTGGAAGTGCCAAAAAGATACGAAGATCATTTCTATTTTTCAAATGGAAATTTATATAGTCTTCTATACATAATGTGATCCTTCTGATTATTCTACACATAAAAATATTATAGTTATATATAAAAAAAGTTATATATAAAAGTTATATATAAAGTTAGTTAAGATATCGAAAAACCCAAAATTTACAAGATAGTTTATACTCTATTCTGGCACATATTGATCTGAATTATATTAATATCTCGTAAACTATTAATTTTTTGATAATTTAATACTTTCATGAATAAAATAATGAAATGAATCAGTTGGTGTAAAAAAAACACATAATTTATTTTAAAAAATTATTCAAACTTTGCTTACATATTTTTTTAAAGTAATTATATATTTTCTTTATATCAATTCATTTCATTATATTCTGTGTATAAACAAATCTCTGACGATTAACATTTATAACAGTTGTCCAAGAACGTTCCAAAGAACATTCTAAAAATGTCTCACCATTCTGAGAATATTCATAGGAACATCTCTGGAATTAAGTGTACTGTAAGTGGGCGTGTAACATGTTGTCATTTGATTAATGCCATGTATAAGTATATAAGGTATTCCATTATAGCAAACTAAATCAGAACAACCAATCAAATATTTGCTTCAAAGTTAATGGAATGTATATGCTAACAATCAGATTCTTTTTTACAATTTGAGACAATATTTGATTGATCGAAGAATAACTGCCATGTTCAAGATAACTGCGCATTCTTGGGAATGGGGAAAACCTTACATTCTTATCCATGATTAATCCGAGAGTCAGAAGTTTACCATATCAAAGGGCCGAAACTGAAAAGCTAATTGTTCAAAAGTTTAAATCGAAATAATTTGTATAATTTTGTTATACTATATATTGTTATACCATATATATGTTGTTATACCATATTCGTTAGAACACTACAATTTTGATTATATCGAAATATCTACTTTATCGTACAAAAATTATGCATATCTCTTTGTTTTATATCGTAGATAATTTTTCTAAGTGATCACTGTTCTTATAATAAAGTTTAGTAAGATCTATTTAATTTGATATTGTATCTATCTTTGTTTACAAATGAAAAGAGGTGACAACTTATATGAGAACACTTTATATATAATTAATAGTAGTATTATACGACGTTTTTACATGACGTTATAGAAAATGATATAACATGTAATCTGTCTTATATTTTATTGATAAGTGAATTTACCGACAAGCAAACAAACAATGCATATGAGAAGAGACAGAGAGAATGTCAGTACGTTTCTTTATACCACTTGCATCATTCGCTGATATCACTTTTTTTTATAGAGAAAAGTAGGTGATGCTCTCTCTCTCTCTCCTCTATCTATCTNCTNTATATCAGCANCTGTTTATGACTNTATNTNNTNTAGTNTNTATATATATATATATATATNTATATATATATATATATATATATA
>NW_012130066.1:12750074-12767990 GCF_000143395.1 Atta cephalotes | reverse complement strand
TTCCGTAAAACCGAAACCGTAACTTTTACTTTACTTAAACTAATACCGGTACCGTTTACCGTTACGTACCACTGTAGTAGTATGTGTGTGTGTGTGTGTGTGTGTGTGTGTGTGTGTGTGTGTGTGTGTGTGTGTGTGTGTGTGTGTGTGTGTGTGTGTGTGTGTGTGTGTGTGTACATACAAATGGAAAGATCAGTATCTCTCAATGTAATAAAAGTATTCAATCTCTATTTATCCTTGTCTGAAACCTTGTTTGCTGTGCGCTTGCATGTGATTTATATAATTTATATGAGCTTTGAAGATGCATATGTATGTTCTAAGGCGAGAGCATAACTCGTAACACTACATATATACAATAATCGACGCATGCAGCGACATTCAGGACAGACAGATGTTGAGTCATCGACAATCATAGCCCTTCCAGTATGTTATAAGTATTCCAATCAGGTAAAGCACTTAAAAGAATAATAAGAATATTGAAAGAATATGAATTTTATGTAATTTAAGAATGAAATATCATATAGAGATAAAATTTAAACGCCAGTTTGAAACTATATTTTTCCTCTTTAAATTGCATTTTTAGAAATTTCTCTACAATTTCTTTTCAAAATTAAATTTTTGTGAAATGCAAAGAATCGCATAAGTTATTAACCGCATAAGTCCCAAATTTATAAACGATAATGTATATATCGTGTAGACTAAGAATAAACTATAAATATAGTATAAAGAATAAAATCAGCTTATTCGTTTTTAAGTAAACATTACAAGCATAATAACAAATTTAATTACATCCAAGTCATAGTTGTTTATATAATATCAACAAAAGGGAACACAACCAAGTGAACCTCTTCGATTTAAATGAACTTTTAAAATGTTGTTCTATGAACAAAAATATGAGACATATTTTTTTATACGTGCTGAATCGCACATTAAAGGGGTAATCTTCTCTTTAAATCTTCTCTTTAAAAAAATCGATTTTTTCCTTTTAGATTGAATGTCGTCGATAGAAAAAATTTTCAGAATGAAAATTAAAGAACATTAAGAGTACTTTAGAACTATAATAAAAAATATTTTCTTTTAAATTATTTATAATAAGAATTATTTATTTACAAAGAAAAAAATTATAAAACTTACGCATTTCGCAGGTTTTCTCCATGTCCAGATCCATTCTTGAAATGTCAACGTTTCGTGAACCTTGCAATCCACTTCATCAGAGGAGCAGGCTTGATTCTGAGCTGTTCCTTTTCTGTTTTTTTTTACTGCTGTTTGTTGGAGTGGTGAGAGGGGGAAAAAGAGAATTGAGAATGTGGGAGGGGGAGAGGTGGGGGAAATTGGTCAGTCTTTTATAATCGGGAGAATGATCTTCCATATTTTATTTATTTGACATTATCTCTATTTAGATTGCTAGGGTGTTTTTATATCTCTATGGCTTCTCTATACTGTATTTCTATGGCTTCTCTTTCTTGGAAAGTATGATGTAATAATGTTGGGTATTGTGGTTTTGTCAAATTAATAATATTTGATGTCCTGTTCTGATAATGGCGACTGCTAGCGTGTTTTAGCCTGACATCATGTTGGTGTTCTTTTATCCGTAAATTACTATTCTCCTGGTTTTTCCAATGTATACTTGCCACAGAAACAAAGTATTTTGTATATTCCTACGGAGCTGAGTAGAAGTCTTTGGTCTTTAAGATTTCTTAAGATTTATCCTATCTTTTTGGGTGATCCTATCTTTTGAGATTGGTAGTTCAGATATTATGTTTATTTAATGTCTTGCCAATTCGATCTGTTTCTTTGACATATAAGACGACAAAAAAAACATAATCAAAATAATCAACAAACGTGCAAACAAGACAACGGTCTCAGACACACAACCAGACGAAAAAATTCTATCCATTCTCCCATATTTCCAAGAAAGTACCATATAGAAAAACATTCTAATAATCTAAATAGAAATAATGGACAACATAAATAAAATATCGAAAACCATTTTCCCGGTTATTGAAGACCGATCAATTTCTCTCTTCTCACCCACAATTCTCTTCTCCCCCCTTCCCATCATTATTCCAACAAGCAGCATAATATAAAAGGAACGGCCTGGAGGAACAGCTCAGTATCAGGCTACTCCTCGCCCTGATGAACGAATTGTAAGATTCACGAAACATTTCAAGAATGGATCTGGATATGGAGAAAATCTACGAAATATCTTCATATAGAAAGCATCTGTGGAAAGCCTTAAGAATATTAAAAAAAAAAATTTTTTTATTGTAGTTCTAAAGTCTTAATGCCATTCAATTTTCGTTCTGAAAATTTTTTTCTATCTCTTACAGTTTCAACGATATTCAATTCTGAAAGAAAAAAATCGACTTTTTTCAAAGTAGAATTTCATCTCCTTAGGGGTTAGACTGGTGTAAAATTTTTTAAAAATCGAAAAAATTTTTTTGCTTTAAAAAGTAGTTAAAACCTGTACAATATAAAACAAAAGGTAAGGTTTTAAGTATAAATTCGAGTTAATTTCTGAGTTACAAAGCTTACAAAATTTCCCTGTATGACATAAAGATTATGTTGTAGAACTTTAAATGCATTTTTCTTGAAACCTTGTGTTTTAAAACGGTGTCGAAGATATATTCGAAGATATATTTGAAGATATATTTCTCAAGATATATTTAACGACTTTAATGTTGATTTTTTTATTATCCTTATAATATTCTGTAAGCATTAACCGAGAGTTTTTACAATATTATTATTTTACAAGATATTAATAAATTAAGTAAAAATATTTGTGCCAAAAGTCAAACTAAAAGTTAAAACAGTTTTTTTCAATAAAATATAATAACTTAATAGGCTTCAAAGAATAAATCAAATAATCAAATACCCAATGAGAACTGAACACTGAATACACATGATAAATTTATTCCATAAATTTATTTCATGAATCAATCAATTAAAGTATAAAAATATCAAAGTATAAAAATAAACGTTTCAATTCTACTTCGAATCCTTCTCAATATTATTGATTAAAATTAAATTAACTTAGAGATCTTAAGTCATACAAGCATATTAAATGATGCAAACATGTATCTTATGTTGCAGGTGTACTTAAGATTTTGTTGTCCTAGCATATTTTCATTATAATAGACGAATTAATTGTGACAAAATATTAAATATCGCAGTAGACAAACATATGTAATAACTAATAGCTTTTTACGAAAAAAAATATTGGACTTACATATTAAACAGCATAGATCATTATAATCCTTGAATTTACCTTGTTATCAATATAATTACCAGATTAGCTATGACAAATTATTAAATATCAATTGAACAGATATATATATATATATATATATAATATAAAGCACCATAAAAAGATCTTCAACTTTCGGTTTCAGCATTTTTGTTCTTATTATTATCAACTTTTTCATTCAGCAATTTGAACTTTTTATGTAGTCTTTTGTTCATAATAATGATAAAAATTAAATGTAATGGATAACCATTTTTTTTAACAAAATCCTGATGATTTTATCTAAATTTATTTGATGAAACTTCGGGTGGGAAAGGAGCAATACTCTATCAATTAATTCCAAAATAATGCTTTCCTTATATACTAACGGATGTCTCGAATAAAAATTCAAATATCGATCTGTAGATATAGATTTCTGATATCAATCATATGTTATTATATTATCCTTACATTTAATAAGCGTGACATCCAAAAAATTAAGAGAATCTCCCCCCATTTCTAAGATAAATTTAGTGAATGATAATTATTGAAAATATTTAACAATTCTTCAATGTTTGATATAATAGCTAATGTAATATCTAAAATAAAAAGCAGGAAGCACGGTAACATTGCAAGAGAACGCGTTTCTAAGTTACACATAACTATGTCAGCTGTTATGAAGGATAGTGGTGAGAAACCTATTGATACCCCAAATGTCTGTTTGTAAAATTTTTCGTTAAAAATGAAAAACGTGGAATTAAGTACTAATTTTAAAGCAATAATATATTCATTTAAGAAAATGTTGATAATATCTCGCATCATATTTCATCTTTTCTTCACACCTTCTATTATCAAATCAACCGAAACATTTATAAACAGTGACACTACGTCCAAAGATAGAAGAACTTCATCATTAGAGATGTTGATTTAACTAATACGAGGGCAAGTTAATAAGTTCTTTGAAAATCTATCAGAGGGCATTCGCAGTGTCATGTCACACTACTTTTTGATATCATCTCTCAGCTGATTATTGTCAAATTTTGAGCGGAATTCGCATTGCGTGGTTTGATTTCTGTAGACGATTAAAGCGAACAATCTTTGTATTTTTTGCAAAATGGAAAAAAATGAGTTTCGTACAATGAATCAAACATCTACATATGAAAGATTTAACGACGAAAAAAATCAAAGTCGAGTTGGATAATGTTCACATCTGCACCAGGGTTTGCGATTGTATACAATTGGGTGAATGAATTTAAACGTGGTCGTACATCCATATGTGAACATCTCGTTCGGGACGTCCAATTAAGGCTGCTATGCCAAAAATCATCGATAAAATCCACGATATTGTTTTGACTGATCGACGAGTGAAAGTGCGCGAGCTTGTTGAGACTACAGGCATATCCCATGGTACAGATTTCAACTTTGCACGCACAATTGAGTATGAAAAAGCTATCGGCAAAATGGGTACCACGTTTGTTCACTATGGACCATAAGCGCGATCATGTGACAATTTCAAAACAATGTTTGGAGATGTTTCAACATAATCCAGATAAATTTCTGCGTCAATTCATTACTGTGGACGAAACATGGATCCATTACTTCACACTGAGACGAAGGAACAATCAAAATAAAGAACCGGGTAAACCAGCTCCGAAGAAGACTAAGTTATATAACGGGCTACCTATTGATGATATTATAATGCGTAATGAATTTTTTATTTTATATATATTTGGGCATCCATACGCTCTAGGTAAAATGGGATTTAGCGAAATTAATTTTTTATATTCGGATTCATTAATAAATTCGTGTTTTACTTCTATCTCATTAACATCTTTTTCATCTCTGAGATCGTATTTGACTGAGTTACGCTTAATCCTCGTATTAAGTATACAACTTTGCTTCCGCCGTTTTTTTTCCGAAATTCTTTAGGAGGCTTTATTGTAAAAAATTGGTTATACATTTATGATTCAAAGTATTGTCCATCGCTGGCCACTACTTTCTCCCATCTTTCAGGTAGCGTACGAATCCCGCGTCGAAAAAACTGGTCATCTTTTGAGGCTATCCACGAATCGATCCAATTTTTTACTTCTTCATAAAACCGAAAGTATTGGCCAGGCCGTGTGCCATTGATCGAAACAAGTGATAGTCAGAGGGAGCAACGTCTGGAGAATACGGCGGGTGAGGTAGGACTTCCCATTTCAACGTTTCCAAGTATGTCTTGACCACTTTCGCAACATGGGGTCGAGCATTGTCATGCTGCAAAATCACTTTATTGTGTCTCTCATTGTATTGCGGCCGTTTGTCTTTCAATGCTCGGCTCAAACGTATCAATTGCGTTCGATACCGATCGCCTGTGATTGTTTCAGTCGATTTTAACAGTTCACTACGCCGAGCTGGTCCCACCAAATACAGAGCATTACCTTGGAGCCGTGAATATTCGGTTTGGCCGTCGACGTGGAAGCATGGCCGGGAACTCCCCATGATTTTCTGCGCTTGGAATTATCGTAATGAACCCATTTTTAGTCCCCAGTCACAATGCGATGCAGAAATCCCTTCCGTCTTTGCCTTTCAAGCAACTCACAAGCAACAAACGCCGTTCAACATCTCTCGGCTTCAATTCGTACGGCACCCAATTTTCTTGCTTCTAAATCATTCCCATTCCGCTTTGAGGCGTTTTGAAATGGCTTGTTGAGTCCCAATGATCGTGCCAATTGATTTTGACACGAGTCTTGCTCAAGTAATGCCTCCAATTCTGCATCTTCGAAAACCTTCTCTCTTCCACCGCTATGCCGGTCTTCGACGTCAAAATCACCATTCTTGAAGCGTTAAAACCACTCACGACACGTTCTTTCACTAATAGCGGCCTCACCATAAGTATTTGAGAGCATTCGATGAGCCTCAGCCGCAGATTTCTTCATATTGAAGCAAAAAATTAAAACCTCCCGCAAATGACGAGAATTTGGCTCGTAAACTGACATTTTCAATCGAGAATAACTTTATGACGCAGACACAAATCGACTAATGTTTCTATGGGATTATGTTGACAGATGCCCAAGTTTATTGTATGACGTCTATGATCTATTTATTTCGACTACCACTTACCATCTATAGGAAAATTCGGCGGAAGCAAAGTTGTACACCTAATATATACGAGAGCTGTTTGATAAGTACCCGTGTTTGACGACTGAGGGCGCCTCTGACTAAAAGTCTGTATACCGTCGTGTAACGCCATTTTTTGAACGACGCAAGTAAAAATTTCAGACAGCTGTATCAGTTAGTTTAGTTTTTATAACAATTGGAAATAGACGAGTTTGTGTTTGTTTGCAATCATGGAGAAAGAGCAATATCGGTCTGTGATTCGATTCCTTTTCCTGTTTTTGGACGGGAAGACGTGTGAAGAAATCAAAGAAAAGTTGCATGCCGTATATAAGGACAACGCACCTTCGATGACTATCATAAGATATTGATACAACGAATTTAAGCGTGGCCGAACATCCATTTTTAATGAAGAGCGTCCAAGTCGTCCGATTGACGTAACTACGGAGGATATGGTCAACAAAATCCATGATATCGTATTAGCAGACCGCCGGGTGAAGATCAGAGAGATTGCTAACATTGTAAAGATCTCAACTGAACGCATACAAAATGTTCTACATGAAACATTGGGCATGAAAAAGCTATCGGCGAAATGGATGCCGCGCTTGCTCACAGTAAAACAAAAACGGAATCGCATGAAAACATCAAAGCACTGTTTGGACATGTTTAAGCGCAATCCGGAAAAGTTTCTGCGGCGTTTCGTCACTATTGATGAAACATGGATCCACCGTTACACACCAGAAATGAAAGAACAATCTAAACAGTGGACTAAATCCAGCGAATCTGCTTCAAAGAAGGCAAAAACTGTTCCATCGGCCGGAAAGATCATGGCCACTGTTTTTTGGGATTCGCGAGGCATCATTTTCACCGACTATTTGGAGAAGGGAAGGACAATCACGGGACAGTACTATGCTGATTTATTGGACCGATTCGACGCTGAATTGAAGAAAAAAACGGCCTCATTTAGCGAAAAAAAAAGTGCTCTTTCATGATAACGCACCAGCTCATTCCGCAATTGCTATGGCAAACCTGGTCGAATTACGCTACGAATTGTTGTCTCATCCACCCTATTCTTCAGATTTGGCCTCCTGCGATTTCTATTTATTTCCAAACATGAAAAAATGGCTTGGCGGAAAGTGTTTTGCATCAAATGAGGAAGTCATCGCCGAAACAGAGGCCTATTTTAAGGAGTTCGACCAATCATATTTTTTAAACGGTATAAAAATGTTGGAATATCGCTGAGCTAAATGTATCGAGCTGAAAGGAGATTATGTAGAGAAATAAAAAAAAAATTTTTTTAAAGTGTTTTCTTCCCTAACACGGGTATTTATCAAACAGCCCTCGTATGTCAGTATCTGATAGCAATAATTCTATATTATCGATGTAATCGTTCTATTCATGGTTATCACCGTATTGTCCTTATTCGCATGAATGAAAAGCAATTGTATATTATTCTTTATGAATATTTTAGTTACCGATAGATAAGAAAGTAATATCTTTTCTACATTAGATATATAACTATTAGGATTTTGAAGGTTTTTTTAATAATCGTACTAGATTCCCTTTTCTTACTGACGTTGTCAACATTATATATTGCTTAGTCTCATTTGCGTCATATATAAACGAACAACAGAATTGATAATTTTTATGAACGATCTAGAGTTTTGTGCTTGCATCA
Source organism: Atta cephalotes (assembly GCF_000143395.1). Taxonomy (NCBI): domain Eukaryota; kingdom Metazoa; phylum Arthropoda; class Insecta; order Hymenoptera; family Formicidae; genus Atta; species Atta cephalotes. The sequence goes on along the minus strand of NW_012130066.1, from coordinate 12,759,993 downwards.
TGTAAATTTAATTTATTAGTTATTTTTTTAATTATTAAATTATTTATTACATATATCTATTCAATATGTTTGGTGTTTAATAATTTGTCATAGTTAATTTGATAATTATATTGATAACAAGGCAAATTCAAGGATTGTAATGATCTATGCGATTTAATATGTATGTCCAATATTTTTTTTTTTTCGTAAAAAGCTATTAGTTATTACATAGGGGAGTTCTTTGTAAGTTGGACATCCCTTGACATTTCGAATATTTGCAGTGGAAACACCAAAACTATCATCGTCTATAGAATACTAAACTTTACTTTTTATGTGATTTTGGAGCGAAAAGACGCGCCACATATTTCTGTGCCAAACAAATTATGAAAAAAATATCGAAAAAAAAGTGAAAATTAAGATTCCCATTTTTTACTAAGGTTATAAATTGAATAATTTTCATCGAAAATTTAAAGTGAATATATGTACTGTGCTCCATTTTTTATGTATTTTCATAATGTAAAGAGAATTTCGAAATCATGAACTGAATTTTTTTTTTCAACTTCTAAACATCAACAATTTTGTAGATTGGACACTTTTTTCTTTGTAGGTTGGACATCCATTTTTTTTCATTTTTTACGATACGACGCAATTGTTTATGATTTTTTGATGTTCGGAATTCTTATTAAGTGAAATAAAGTGTTTTTATTGCATTTTAATGAAATTTTCGGTGATTTTTTTCCAAATTGACTTCAAAGTTAGGGTTAAGTTAGATTAGGTGATGATTTGCTCAAAAAAAATGCCTAACAAACTCATCAAAAATAACTCCATAAAGTGTCATACATGCAATATAATCGTTCACGCAAAATGTGCCGATATATGTTATAGCGTTTACACATGCCCAAATTGCGATTCCGATATGGACTAATATTAATATGATGGCATTTCATTAAAATTTTCAATCCAATTTTTATTAATTTTTCCTCTTCAAAGCCTATTTTCAAATTTTCATTTTTTTATGTTCAAATCTGAGACCAATTAATAAATTGAAGAAATTTCATAAATTTTGTAAACATTGTTTTTACTTGAGTTTTTGTGCATTTTTAGTATTTTTTTGGGGGGTGTCCAACCTACATTAAAAAATTTGAGGAGGTCATTTTTGAGCCTTTTTTTGAATCGGCTATAAAAAAAAATCCACTAAACCCAATGATTTTTTTTGTCTACAATAGTAGCTATTAATCTCACCTTTCAGACAGTATCTTGATATCAACGATATCTAGTATCTTGATATCAACAATTCTCATCTGAGTTATGAGCAAAAATGCTAAGGGTGTCCAACTTACAAAGAATTCCCCTATGTTTGTAATGCGATATTTAATATTTTGTCATAATTAATTCGTCTATTATAATGAAAATGCTAGGACAACAAAATCTTATCATACTTGTAACATAAGATACATTCATATTTGCATAATTTATTTAATATGTTGTATGATTAAAATCTTAAAATCTCTAAGTTAATTTAATTTTAATTAGCGATATTGAGAAGGATCCGAATTGAGATTGAAACTTTTATCTTTATATTTTGATGATAGTCATGAAATAAATTTATCACATGTGCATCCAGTGTTCGGCTCTCATTAGGCATTTGATTATTTGAATTTTTTTTCAGTCAAATTTTAATAAATTTTGAATAATCGATCAATGCTTAAGAAATATAATACACTTCAGTAATATTTTTTTTGTTTTTGTTTCATACGATTATACGGCGGAATCATTGACACTAATGATTGATGCGAAAAAAATTGATCTTTCATAATATTTTATTTTAAATGATGTTAGATTATTATTTTTCTCCTTCCATTTTGTATATTTTATACCTTCAATGTGTACTTGAATAAGATATCAAAATAGAAGTCTACAGCTTTTTTACTTCTTCGATAATTCACGCTTAAGAATTACTATTCTTAAGTCTAACCTCTTAATGTGCGACTCAATATAAAAAATACGTATCTCCTATTTTTGTCCATACAACATACTAAAAACTCATTCAAATCGGAGAGGTTCACTTGGTTGGGTTTTCTTGTAAGTATAATAAATATAATAGTTAACTTTAAATTCTTCTTTCGTTCAAAAATTATTGTAGCTTCAACGTTTTAATGTTAGACTTTCATTTCGAAATGACCTCTGCTCGAAAACAATCTGCCATTAACTATTGCAAAATCTGGGATCAAATATATTCTTCGATAATTTATATTTTGTTGATATGGTGTTATTTAAACATTTATTACTGTTACTGATAATATAACCAAGGATCTTAAATGTTAAGAGTAACAGGTTAGGAGTAACAGGTCTGCATGGTTTTTTAAAAGAACAGCAGTTTTTTTCATCATTTTTAATGCGCTGTTGAAAAAAATTAAGTTGAAACGCCTGAAAAATGTTTTAGCTATTTTTGAAAATTCATAGTTAAACTCGATGTGCGAGACATTTCAAAAAGAGCTTAAATTAATGTTTGAATTGTCAATATAAAAATATCAAATATTGTATAACGACATCAAATCTGGCACTTTGTTTTTAAAAATTAATGTAGTCGCGTATTAAATACATCTATGCAATGTATAAAATTTGCATGCAGCTAAAATTTCATATTTAGTAAAAAAATTCCATACTTTGTAAAAAATTTTACGTGCAACTTATAATTCTTTCGTACAATAGAATTACGACGACAGTTTCTTTTTGAAAAATCGTTGTGTTTTAAAAATTGTTTAAATAAATAAAGAAAACATTTTTATTACGTGCAGTTTTGATTCCGTGCATTGAATCCATTTTTGAAAAAATCATGAAAAATAGAAAACAAATCTTGGATAACTAGAATTTTACTGAAATTTGGCACAATATTCCTTAAGGAGTCTACGGCCCGTATTTATAGTCATTTCTCAAATCTCATTTCAAGAGTAAAAGGCGAGATACAGAATGTATCTTATGTCTTGAAATACGAACGATTCAATAGTCATGTCTTGATTAAAAATTAATTGAAACTGTATTCATTTGAGATGCGGAATGATTACTCATGAAATTTGTCTTGAGATACAAGATATTGATTAAAGCTATATTTTTCACTTGTTTGAAAGTAATCTTTCCGAAATTAAATTACTAACACGTCAATAAATTAACACATGTACATAATATAAAAATAGAACAAACTAATATAGTTACTCATTATTATTTACTATATTTATTCACAAAAAAAAAGAATTTCACTTCATTTGAAAGAAAATTTTTGGAATGCATATTAGAGCATAAAAATGTAATAGAAAATAAGAAAACAATATCTGTTGAAAGCAAGCATGGAAAAAATCGATTTCTTTTAATGCTAGCACCCTCATTAATGAAAAAGTAGTAAAAATTTACGTTATTAAAATTATTTATTTATTTATAATTTTCTTTATTCATTTATAGCTTATTATTTGGTTATTATTATTCATTATGTAATTGTATATTAATATTTGTATATATATATGTATATTTTTATATAAATAATTAATTTTCTGTACACGTAAGCCACAGATAAACGCCTGCAACATTTATGGACAAATTTAAAGCAGCGACAAAGAATTAATAAAAGAGCATCAATACCGTATGGCAATGGGCAGAGGAAAAGCAATAGCAGATCTCTAATTGAAAATATAAACCCTCATCTCATATACGAAATTCCATCTGTAAATGATTCCGATAATACTGATAATAAACGTAACAATATATGTACAGAAAATTAATTAATTAATAATATAAATATACAATTACGTTAGTAAGTAAATAAATAAATAAATAAATAAATAAATAAATAAATAAATAAATAAATAAATAAATAAATAAATAAATAATATAAATAAATAAATAATATTTAACTAATAATATTTAACTATAATATTTAACTATTATTCTAATTATTATTAAATAAATAAATAAATAAATAATTCTTAATTATTACATTTTAATTATTAAAAATTTTCTATTGTTATATTACAGCTAACGATATAATATTGGAAATAAAAGATGTACATTCGGAAAAAATTCAAGAAGTATGTGCAAGAAATACGAGGAAGAACATAGTATTATAATTTTACTTTATATCTCTCGTTATTATTAATATTAATTTATTTTTCTGATTATAAATAGATAAAATTGAATTTGTTGTAAACCAAAAAAAAATGGATCCGCGGAAGAAAGAATTATCCAGGCAAACATATGAAAATTTTCAAAGAAAACTTGTACAAAATGAAGCCAAATATAGAAAAAAGAAAGAATTATACAACAGATTTGGAAAAACTACTCTATGAAAAAAAAATTAAAGTCGAAAGAGAAAAATATAGAGAAATAAGAGCACGAGCAGACATAGCTGAATTAGAATTAGAAAATTTTCAAAAACAAAAATGAAATTTTATATTAATATATTAATTGTTATTGTGTTCTTCTTAATGTGTTTAGTATTACATATTATTCAATGTATTATTATTCAGTGTTATCTTTAATGTTTTCGTTCATGTATTTTTTTCACATAATAATTGTTAAATAAATATTAAATTAAAAAATTATTAAAATAATTAATTTAATTAAAATTAATAAATAAAATTAATAATAACATTCATAATATTAATAATGTTAAAAAATTAATAATTAATTTAATTTATTATTATTTCTTTAAATTTCATTTTATAATTTTATTTAATTATATTAAAATAAACATTATTTTATTTTATTTACTTTTTAATATTATTTATTTTTTTAATATTATTTTTTTAATATTATTTTAGTACATAAATATTATTTTTCTTTTTTATAAACATAACTGTCACGAACAAAACATATTAAGTAAATTATGTAAAATGTTTGGATTAAAGCTTGAATTGCCATTTCTCCTAGTCGTGGTATAAGATCGACTGATATAGAAAATTCGAGAGATAGATTTTCATTTAATATTTTTAAGTATTAGAAATAGCAAAATATTTTTAAGTATTAGAGCAATATTATGCAAAACAGCAGCAATTATTATGTTATATATTGTTTCTAATTTATTCCCCATTCCTCAACTCAAACATGGAAATCTTTTCCAAATTCCAAACGTACGTTCGACACGATTAGTTTTAATTTGAGCACGATTATATCTAATTTCTGGAATAGTCTGAGGATTTAATACTGAGATATATAAGTATGGAAGACTAGGCTAACCATTACCAAGCAGAACATCTTCTAGTTCCCTTTGCTATATTGCCTATATTGCCCTATATCTCATATTTACTCGTGACATATTAAATATACGACTATCATGTATTATCAGCTCATCGGGCTACAATGTTTAAAAATTCTCCTTGTGGTCCAACTACAGCTTGTACATTTATTAATAATAATTTTTAGAAATAAAATTTTTTATTTCTAAAAACTTCATGAAATTGTTGCCCTGATATTACTAATATTTTAATATGAGTACAATTGATGGCGCCATCAACTCTAGGTATTCCATTCCAGTCTTGGTGTCTGTCCAATTCTTGAAACATATTTCAATTATTTATTCTTTCTTCGCATGTAACTCGAAATTTAATAAAAATCCGATGCATGCCAGCAAGAAGGCTCGATACATTACGAATAATATTTGAAGCAGTAGCTGAGATATTTCTTCTAAAACATCACATACTATTTATAAAAATATATACATATAAATTAGGGGTGTAACGAAAGTGATTTTAATGAAAGCGGATGTGAAAACAAAAGCAAAAGCGAAAGCGAATAATAAAAAATTTTTGTTTCTTTTGCTGACTGAGAAAATTGACAGGAAAGATATGTAATAATCTAAAAAAAAATTACTGATTCCAATTATTGAATGATAAATGCAAATAAATAAATTAGTAATGTTATTGATATATTGTAAATATATAGTAAATAACTGGGCGCAGTTGCGCAACCGATACCTAGAGTTTCTGCTGAACGCCATAATGAGTAATTGCAACGTGCGCAACTGAAATACACTCATAAATCCCACGGACCGGACAAAATTTTTTTCTTTCGTTAAAACTTTCGCATAATTAATTGCGATAGCGAAAACAAAAGCAAGAGTCTAAAATGATGCGAAAGTTTCGCTTTCCGCATATACGCTAAAGCAAATATTCGCACACCCCTAATATAAATACATATACATATATGGGGGAGAGATTCAAGATATATTTTTTTAATTGTTTAAACTGTTTTGGAAGCAAGCTGTAGCATAAAATCGAAGGCATAAAAGAAATTGTTTAATAAATGAAATTGGAAGGTCTCTTCGGGATGTTTTGCGGAGAAGTCTTCAATAGAATTCTTCAATAGAGAAAGAATATGTATAATGCAGAACAGATTCTTTCCAAAGTCTATATCTCTTGATGAATTCATTGTCAGACTACCATTCAAAAGGACTTCATGCATCTCTAATATAACGTTTTGGTAATCGTTCATTATGTTCATCGAATATATCAAATTCCTATAAAAAATTCCCCAATTTATATATTCCGCATCAAAATCCTCTATCCAATTTATATATTCCACAGGAAAATTCATTTGAAAAGATATTGCAAATAAATAATCTAATAATATAATATGAATATATTATATACATACATATATATATAATAGATTATAATATCTATTCTAATATAAATAATAAAAATAAATATTATGTCATTTTTTTCCTTCTCAAATCATCCCCGGATCATACTTATGTAATTTTTCTCGATTCAAGAATTAACTGATACAAATTTGAAAATTTATTAATACGTATTACAAGATCTTATTTCAAAACTCGATTATTGAATCATGAAAAAGAGTATTCAAGTTATATCTCGAGACAAACTTCATTTGAGTTCCTCACTAGAATCGCAATTACAAATGTGAAGTAAATAAATAAAATCAACTCTCAAGATTCGTCTATTGAACTATTCCATGATTCAAGATTAGTTTCAGCTGAGTTTTTTAGCAGAAACACGATTATGGGCCTATGTATGTATGATTTAAATACCAAAGTTTATGCCGAATAGACCTTTGGAATAAATTTTGATATTTAAATTACTATATTACATACCAAATTAAATCGTATCAAATTAACCAAAGTGCCTATTGATATGCCCATTAAAAAAAATCATCAAAGGCAAATAGGCTTCAACTGTGCCATCTTGATGGAAGAAGTTGAGTGAGACAGTATAGTGTTTGATCCTCTACGGAAAGAGTTCTCCTTGACTTATCAGATTTATGAAATCGTACTACAACGTCAAGCCAATCACGACGAGCTGTAAAATCGATGACAAGCCTGTAAAAAGTTAGCTTTTGGAATTAACTTATTTTGAGAATTATGTTGAATTGTGAGTGTAGGTTTTTTAATATTTGTGTTACATTGTGCCCAAATATTAAAATGAAAATATGAAAAATAAGAAATAAAAAAAAACGAATTTTTAGAACGATTTTTAGACCAGCTCCCTCCTTTGCGATTTTCTCAATTTTCATGATTGCGCTAGGTTGTGCTAAATTGTACTAATATTGTTCCAAAGTGATACTTTCAAATAATGACAATAATAGAAGTTATGATAAAAAAATAATTTTTGACAATATTCGGAATAAAAATAGTTGCATTATACGTATCAGTTATTCAAATATTATAAAATTGCTGAGTCGTGCTAGCCTAGCACAACTCAGCTTCAAAGTTCTCAACACAACGACATTAAGAGCACTTTAATTGAATTGACCATTAAGTTTTAATAATTATGGATAGAAAGCCAAGGATTGCGCGCAAGAGTAAAGTGCCCTTAATATTCTTGTGCTAAGGTTGTGCTGACTTGTGCTAGGATAGCACAACTCAGATGCAATTTTATGGTATTTAAATAACTGATACGTATGTAAGCGTCATTTTTATTCCGAATTGTCAAACATTATTTTTTTATCATAACTTCTATTGTTGTCATTATTTATTTACCACTTTGATACAATATTAGTACAACTTAGCACAATCTAATACAATCATGAAAATTGAGAACATTGCAAAGGGGGAAGTTGGCCTAAAAATTAGTTTTTTTTATTTTTTTAACGTTTTTCATATTTTGATTTTAATATTCGGGCACAATGTAACACAAACCTAGCACAATTCAACAAAATTCTCAAAATAATTTAATTTCAAAAATGAAACCTAACTTCTTACAGACCGATGATGAGGCTCTAGGCATTTTTCCAGTAGGAAAATGATTTTGAATTCAAAGAGAGGGAAGTGTTTTTGTCGCTTAATCAATGTTCCATGTTTAGTTTCTCTTATTTAATATGCTTTTTAAAAAATGTTAATGTATAACTGTGTCTCTGGCTTATGCTTAACTGCGATTCAAACGTATTTTCTCTCTTTGTAGACTATATCTCTCTTCAATATTCTTACAATTTCTATAAGTTTTTATCACATCTTGGAGGTCTCTAAGCGGTAATGCCCGCTTTGATTAATTTGCAAAGATCAATTTAACATAAACTTCAATGTTACCATAGGTATCTAGAGCATCTAAGAAATGTTTATATCAAGTTTTAACTAAATTTTATGAGTTTCCCCAACAATTTTTCTATTTTGCACGGTTCTTTTACTATTTGCAATGGTATTTTGTACTGAATAGCGCAATCATTATATTTGACACTGTTTGACTATGTATACTTATGGAACTATTCCTAAACAAAGCCCATACCAAGGTTCGACGCTAGTTGTAAAAGATTCGATATTTTTACATTAAAGTCCAATCATTAATTTGAGCTCTTTTAGTCTAGTCAGATTAGATGAAAAAAGGGTTTTTGCATAAAATTCGGTAGAAATAATGTTTTGAAAATAATGTCTTAAAATTCGATAACCTAATGGAAACCTCAAGTTTTTCACCTTGGCGGACTGCCGCTCGCGCCGCCATTTTGGAAAATTAATATCTAAAACATATTTTTTTCGCAATATTTCTTCATCAGTGGGCCATACGATAAAAATAACTATAATCAATCTTATAGCGGAAAACGTTTTCTACTCTCAAATATTTTTTTTGTAACTCTAATTGATAAAGCTACAGCAGCATAAAGTGGAATAATTTAGTAAAATTTCAAAGAAAACTACATTTTCAACTGACTTTCTTTAATTAATGACTATTAAGAGTGAAGCCCGATTGCGCATAATAGCGATCAAACACGACAGTATTTTCCAATCAAACACGATTGAATCCTGATTGAACAGTGGATACAGATCCTATTGGCCTCGAATCCGTCGAATTATTAATTACATGATGACTGATATCATACCACACAAAACCATTAATTATTAATTAATAAATTATTCATCGACTGTTCGAGATTTGAACGCAAAACTTTGAAATAAAACGTTATAATGAACAAATTCAGGCCTGATTGAGTCTGAAATGTTTATTAGTTTTTGCAAATAGTCATTTTTTTTCATTAAAAATCGGTTTACGATAAATTTAATTTTTTCATCTTTAAACAGTCGTACAGCAAACTTCATAGGTGCTTTTTCTTTTTCAAGAGTTGCACTATCACATATACTGACAATTAGTAACAGAACGATTTTTTGCAATTAAATCATTATAAAACAATTTTGAAGAATGAGTATCTATTTTTTTTATTAAAAAATGGAATAATTCTATTAATGTGCATCAAATATATATCAAATAGTCATATGAAGCATTTGACAGCTGCCATTTTTTATACAAATTTAAAAAAAGTTACCCTCTGTATGTACACACACACACACACACACACACACACACACACGCGCGCACACACACACACACACACACACACACACACACACACACACTAATAATAATTAATATATATATATATATATATATATATATATATATATAATATATTATATATATATATATATATTATTATATATATAATA
>NW_012130066.1:12746386-12750054 GCF_000143395.1 Atta cephalotes | reverse complement strand
ATATATATTATATATATATATTATTATTAATATTAGTATTATACTATAATATAGTATATAGTATATATATTATTTATTAGTTAGTTGTGTGTGTGTGTGTGTGTGTGTGTGTGTGTGTGTGTGTGTGTGTGTGTGTGTGTGTGTGTGTGTGTGTGTGCGTATGTGTGTGTGTGTGTGTGTGTGTGTGTGTGTGTATATGTGCATCCTTTCATAATGAACATTGTTCTCAACGGTAGTGATTGAAAATTTTCATTCTTTCCAGTTTTGAAAATATGCTCATCATCAAATAATCTTTCTTCTTCTTCGATCAATCGGGATCCATCAAACGACGGAAAAAAAAATAAAACAAAATAAAAAAGCTAAAAAATTGCAATTGTGGATCAGATCTACTAGGAGATCCATATTTAAAAAAATCGCGCCATAAATTTTAATATCTCATAATGATGTGCAAATAAGTATACAGCAATTGATAAATAATTAATTAATAATTGTAATTAATAATTAATCATTTATTATAAAGATTACGCGTTTCGTGAATTTTCTCCGTGTTCAGATCCATTCTTGGAATACTAACGTTTCGTTGGAATACTAACATTCTTGGAATACTAACCTTGCAGTTCACTTCAGGGCGAGGAATAGCCTGATACTTAATACACAGAGAAGAGGAATGCGGGGATTTTGATGCGCTTTATATAGGCTGTTCTTAAACGAAAAAAAAAAAATGATACATGTCCGGCCGTTTCAAACATAGTTTTGGTCCATAATTTCGAAAAAATCGATTTTTTAAATAATTATTGGAGTAATATTTGAAAAACTGTACAAATGAAAATATCAGTATCTTTATATATTTTATTTTAATTTAATGCTATTAGTTTTAATTACTTTTTGATTGTAATGAAATTTCATGAAATTATATATTAATATTATAGTTAATAATTAAACACTCATTTATGAAATATTTATTATTATCATCATTATCGTTGTCGTTGTTGTTATTCATGAAGCATAAATAAGATTGTAATGAAAACTGTTACAGTTTCTGATGAAATTAGAAATTGGAAATTATGATCAGAAATAATTATATATGTTTGTAATCTTCTTTTGATTAATATTAATCGAATAATAAAAACTAATCGTGTTTCGTAGATGTACATTGTACGGGATGATATAAATCATAAAAACAAGAAAAACATAAATATTTATTTATATTGTGAATATCTTCTGAATTAATTTTAGAATGAATTTTATTTCAAAATGAAAAATTTGGTTCTCATCAAAATTGATTCCTGAAAGAAGCTATTTCCATAATATCAATCAAATCTTTCCACCAGATATTATCAAAAGTTACCGTGCCTGCAATAACTTCATTCGTAAGATGTTCAATACAATAAATATTTATGTTTTTCTGGTTTTTATGTTTTATTTCATCCCGTACGTCTACAAAACATGATTAGTTTTCTATTATTAATAAATCGATTAATGTTAATCAAAAGAAGATTACAATCATATGACTTATTTGTTTTTAATCATAATTTCTAATTTCTAATTTCATCAGAAATCGTTACAATTTTCATTAAAATCTTATTTATGCGTTCATGTGAATAACAATAATAATGATGATAATAATAAATATTCCATAAATGTTTGTTTAATTATCCATAATATTAATATATAATTTCATGAAATTTCATTAAAATCAAAAAGTAATTAAAATTAATAACATGAAATAAAATTTATAAAGCTACTGATATTTTTATTTATACAGTACGTTTTTCAAATTATTACAATAATTATTTAAAAAATAGAGTTCTTCGGAACTATGAATCAATGGCTGAAATGGCCAGACACGTTTCTTTTTTCGCTCAAAAACAGCCTGTATAAAGTGCCTCATCAATATTCTTGATTCCGTCATCTGATGTTCCTCCTAGGTTCCTCCTTGTAAGCATAATCTTTATATAAAAAGCCTGTGGAAGCCTCAAGAATATTAATAATTTATTAATTAGTAATTATAGTATTTATATATGATACTGGTCATTATGTAATAGTCATTAATTAATCCTAGTAAGTCGCTTATGAGTCCAACATACCCTATGCGATTTTTTACATTGCTGTAACTTTTTTATAATATAATTTGACAACTCGGATTGAGGCTGAAAATAAAACTTTAACTGTTCATAGATATAATAAGCCAGCAAGAGTATTTTTTTTGCGTTATTCTCGATGTGAGAATGCACGAAAGTTCAAAGAGAGTACTTGGGATCCACACGTAAGCTTTAAAGGTTTTTCGGTGTTCTGGATATCCCTTTATTTTTTATTAAATGTACGTTTCACTGAGTTTCAGATAGTATAAAAGTAAGTACATGAAAATATAGAATTAAAAAGAATTATTTTAATATAATAAATAGTAAAAATTTTATAATCTCTGTCAGTCTTCGGAGATTGCTTGGCCGAAGGATGTATTGCTTTAGAGCGAGTGCGTGTTATATCATCCTCTAAAATCTTAATAAGCTTAATTATATAATATTTACTATAATAATATGTGTATACATGTATAATCCTTTATTTATCATTTTATATTGTTTACTTAATAAAATTTTATTTATTAAACTTATAATATGTGGATTTTTCAAAAATGTCGATTTTCGATAGTTCAAATAATTATATTTTTTTTGAGCGATTCATATTGTATTATTTTTTTTTATTAGAAGGAGTTTACTAAAAAAATTCTATGGATTTTTGCTTGAATATTAAATTAAAAAGTTTGAGGATTTTTTAATTCAAAATAGTCATTTTTTGCGAATTTTTCCATTTCTTCTTTCAAAATTTTTGGGAAACATTATAATTAATTGAAGATAAAATATTATTTATTTGTCTCATATTTTTCTGTCTTTGACTTCGAGGTATAAATTTCACATGTTTTGGGTTAAAAAATACGTATTCAGTCCAGAGATATAGTGACAAAGTTGCAGGGATTTTCACAGATCTTGATGCGACCGGGAAGGCAACCAAAAATAACAATAGCCTGCTAGGGTTAAAAAAGTAATCTAAAAACGTAATTTTCTTTGAAATTTCATCAAACTTCGATGCCGCTGCAGCTCATTCTATTCATTAAAGTTACAAAAAATATTTTAGATAAAAGTTGTAGGAAACTCTTCCTCTACATAATTGATTATAATTCTTTTTATCGTAGGACTGGTGAGGAAATATTGCAAAAAAACATATCTTTGACGTTAATTTTCCAAAATGGCGGCATGAGCGGCAATTGGCCAAGTTGGAAAACTTGAAGTTTTCATTTAGGTATCAAACTTTCAAGCGATGCGGTAGCATCTTTATCACTTGACCGCTTGAATGCCATTGCGTATATGTTCGTGGCGTTGCCAAATTCGCGACACAGCTTTATCTGGAATTTTAAAATCAACAAACTTTAGATTAAAATTACTCAGAAACTAAAACTGCAATCAAAAATCTAAAAACACTTTTATTATATAATGTCATCTTTCGATTCATCCGATCAATCCGTATAAATCCGTATATATGTATATATATATATATATATATATATATATATATATATATATAGTAATATATATATATATATATAATAATATATATATATATATATNTTNTNTTNTNTTNTNTNTATAGTAGTAGTAGTACTACTATATTAT
>NW_012130066.1:12745409-12746317 GCF_000143395.1 Atta cephalotes | reverse complement strand
ACGTTTAACTTTAATTTAATTAATTAGTACGTACTACTTCGTTACTTCTACTACGTACTACTACTACGATACTAATACTATATAGTATATATATATATATATATATATATATATATATATATATATATATACAGAAATATATATTATAGATAACGAATTTAAAAGATTAGTAAACAATTATTAATATCTCTTCTTCATTGAATTGTTTTCATCTATGTGTAGGGATCGACACTATTGTAATATTTTTAGCTTTGATTAACGATTACTTAGATAATCATTAATCAAATTTGAAAATTTTTCAATTATTCGATTAATCAGTAATCAAAAAAAAAAGTATCTAATTATTCAATCAAGTAATCAAGAAATTAATTTTTTAATTATTTTATTAATCAGTGATCAGAAAATAAAATCTTTTTGTTATTTGATCAATTAATAATCAAAATGTACATAATTTTAGTTACTTTAATAATCGGTAATCAAACCTACAAATTTTTCAATTATTTCATTTATCAGCGTCCGATAAATCTTCATTAATTAATTGATTTTTTTTTATTTTCTTAATTAATAATACTAGTTTACCAAAAAGGTTTTCTTTAGTTACTTTGAACTAGCCGAGATGCTTCTTAGTAATTTCTGAATGCCGAAAGCGATGTCGCGAGTTAAATTTCATTATCACGGTATCACGTCAGGTTTCCGAAATAATTGAAATTTAATATCGCAAAAATGGTGATATTTGATATTTTTTTTAATAAAAAGAGTTAATATCTAACAATTCTGATAGAAATTCATGATTGTTCATCCTCTATAAAATGGATTTTTTAATTTTAATTAATTTACTATTATAAATCATGTGTTACATGTATACACACACATATATATATATATATATATATATATATATACTATAG
>NW_012130066.1:12718616-12738686 GCF_000143395.1 Atta cephalotes | reverse complement strand
TATATAGTATATATATATATATATATATATATATATATATATATATATATATACATACGCACATATATGTGCGCGTATGCATGCTATTTTCTACTGTATTCTATATTGGAATTTGCTTTTTAAGAATAAGATGAAGAAGATTGTTCCTACATTCATTAAATGTACAAATGCATGTACACATTTATAGCGCTGATTTAAGAACATTATACTTCCGCTCTTCTCCCGCTTTTAATTAGGCCACTAATCTGTGAACGTTAATAATGCAGAGTTTGTGAATATTATAAATATTATAATTGTAATATTCTGCCGCTGTTATTCTACATAATTTATCAATTGATTATTATAGTAGCACGATCATTTTTATGATGATGACCCTTACCTATTTGTAATATTTTATCGATTATTGTATTTCATCACCGATTTTAAATAATCGTACAATATTTATTAAAAATATATATTAAAATATATGTTAAAAGTTAAAAAAGATATGTTACTTTTTTCAGACTTGTTCTTTTTAAAGTGCAGAAATATATATAATATGTATATAAAAGAATATTCGTACATACTGAAAAAGGTTTGCGTATTTTTTGATTTATATTAACGGCATATTTATAAAAAATTAATTTATCAGTTGCTTTTTATGCGAATTTCTTTATGCATTGACATGTATAACAATTATGGTAACAAAAATATGTGTGTTGAAGTTTTTGAAATAAAAGTTGAGATTTCGTAACTTACGCTATAGTTCTTTAATTATATTTAACGAAATGACCTTTATCTTAATTTAGTCATTATGCATAGTCATTATGCATATAATTAATATGTGCCCTATTTCCAACATCACCAGATCCGTCGATGTTTGCGAAAAAATGAATCTGGCTTTACGATGCCTAAAAAAATAATTGAAAAAGAAGGAGATATAAAATTATCATTTACAGAGATTTCAATATTTATAATTCTAATTATGAAAATCTTTTCAGACTTATATTTAGTTAAGGGGACGTGGTTGGAGTGACTAAATTATCGATAAAATACAGCCGTATAAAAATCTCCGAATTGATTAAATAGAATTGATTAAATAGAATCAAAAACGTCAAGTAAAGTTTAATCTCTTAATTGTTGTAAAAATATAATAAATTATATAATAGATTCGATGAATTGAATACAGAAATGTTAGATTCCCATAAAGTGATGCCCATGGCAATATATGTCAAGATAATTTTATTTTTTTAATAACTTTGTAATGAGTTATAGCTACAACCTTCCGAAGATTATTAGGTGTATTATGCCGGTATTTTACAGTACGGTTCGTAGATTCACAAAGGACTTCGGAAGATGAGATTAGATAGCCTTGTAGTTTTTTAAATAGAATATATTTAACTTTATACATAACAATGTAGTATTACAACAATGTTATTTTGTTATAATTCCACTTAGCATTATTCACATCGCGGTAGATACTGTATAATTTTAAATAACGGGCAAAATAACGCGACAAGTTTTTTTTTTCAAATTTCTGACCGATAACCGCGTCCGCTTATATTCTATATTTTTCGTATCATCCTTGAGCATTCCGTGTTGGCGTTTCCGTCAACGTTCCGCGTATCAGACGAGGACAGTTTCCGCGCAACTTCTGTGAGTCCGCATTTTTTAAATTTACAATTTATATTCGCTCAAGGTCTTCTTTTATATTATTGTAATTATTTAAAAGTAACTTTAATTAAAGTAAATTTATATAAAGTAAGTTTAACTTAAACAAAGTAAATTTAAAAGTATATTAAATAAATCGATTTATTTATTTCATTTATTTAATCGTTTATATTTCTTGCACATTCGTATTCATAATTGTTACTTGTGCAAATAACTCGTGACATCCCTCCCTTCTTAAAAAAAAGGAAACGAGGAGTTTCCTTGACTCGCTCTATTATCTTACAGAATTTTTCCCGATGTACAATTTTTCTTATAATCTTTTCTTAATATTAATATAACATGGCATCGTCGCTATGCCCTTGTATTTCTGCGTCTTCCCGCCTTTGTTTCTACTTATTGACTACATATAGCGTGATACATACAATATTAATTATAATTAAAGTAGCAGTACCTGCTCCTACGAGATTATATATTTATTGTTGAATATATGATTGTACTCTTTCTTAAGTATTCTTCGATATCCTTTATGTCTAAACTTAATTTCTTAGAATCTTTAATTAATTGTTTAAAGAGAGTACGCTTTGAGAGATCGGAACATCCTTCCGGAATTGTATGTTAAGTTACAGGGCAAGTCAATAAGTTTTTAGAAAAACATAGTGAAACACATTTTTTTGATCGATTCATTTTTATTTCTCAACATAGTCTCCTTTCAGTTCGATCCAATGCTCTTGATCCAACGATTCTCCAATTTTTTCAAGCCGTCCGAATAATATGATTTGTTCAACCTTTCAAAATAAGCTTCTGTTTCGGCGATGAGTTGCTCTCTGGTGGTGAATCTCTTTCCTCCGAACCATTTCTTCAGATTTGGAAATAATCGCAAGGGGCTAAATCTGGCGAATATGCTGAATGAGGAAGCAATTCGTAGCGGAATTCATTGAATTTGGCCATCGGTGCTGAGTACGTGTGAACGCGTGCATTGTCTTGATGGAAGAGCACTTTTTTCTTTGCCAAATGGAGACGTTTTTTTTTAAAATGTTGTTGAAACGGTTTAATAAGGCTGCATAATAATCGCTATTAATCGTTTGCTTCGACAGAAGGTAATCGATATGAATTATACCGCGTGCATCCCAAAAAACTGTGGTCATCATCTTTCTAGCCGATTTTATGATCTTCGCCTTCTTCAGAGCTGGTTCACCCAGTGAAGTCATTGTTTTGACTGTTCCTTCGTCTCGGGTGTAATGGATCCATGTTTCATCCACAGTAACGAATTGACGCAGAAATTCATCTGGATTACGTTGAAACAACTCCAAACATTGTTTTGAAATCGTCACATGGTCGCGCTTATGGTCCACAGTGAGCAAATGCGGCATCTTGCCGATAGCTTTTTCATATCCAATTGTTCGTGCGAAATCGAAATCTGTGCTATGTGATAAGCCTGTGACTTCAATAAACTCGCGCACTCGTCGATCAGTCAAAGTATCGTGGATTTTATTTATGATTTCTGGCGTAGCAGCCTCAATTGGACGAGGTGTATCACATGTGGATGTACGACTATGTTTAAATTCATTCACTACAATTGTATATAGTCGCAAACGCTGGTGCAGATATGCTATGAACATTATCCAACTCGGCTTTGATTTCTTTCGGCGTTAAACCTTTCATATGTAGATGTTTGATTTTTGCACAAAACTCGTTTTTTTCCATTTTGCAAAAAAGGTTGTTCGCTTTAATCGTCTACAGAAATGAAACCATGCGAATTCTGTTCAAAATTTGACAGTAATCAGCTGTGAGATGTTACTTATCAAAAAGTAATGTGACATGACACATGCTCTCTGACAGATTTTCTAAGAACTTATTGACTTGCCCTCGTATAGTCAGGTAGATATGCTTTAATATACTGCTCATTTTGAGATGATTATGTTCGTAAGGTTAAGTCCGGTGTTGATAGTTTACAATTTCCGTTTAATTTAATTCTACCCGTTTCCTTAATTTCTATTTCGCTTTCAGAATTATTACAAACGATTGAAATTTTTTAATTTTTCCTTGGTGATACCACGCCGGTCATGTAGCAATCTTATTCTTTTTCTTGTTCGTGATATTCCTTGATGCTCCCCTACAGATGCATCATGATATTCATATAGCTGTTTTTCTTCTTCCTTTGTGGTGCCCTCCTTGTCTTCTTTGTTGTCTTCCCCCTCTTTTGACTGAATCTTGTTCGTCGTTCCGAATCGGATTTTGAGAGCATCTGCGTTGGTATTACTCTTATCAGCCTTATGTATGATCTCTATAGTCATATTTTTCTAATTTCAATCTCCAACGCATTAATCTCGAGCCTGGATCATTTACATTAAAAAGCTAAACTAATGGTTTGTGATCGGTTACGATAGTAAAAGTCGTACCGTATAGATATGGGCGAAAATATTTGACAGCCCAGACTATCGCTAACAACTCTTTCTCCGTAGTGTTATAATTTTGTTCAGTTTTATTTAATATTTGACTCGCGTAAGCAATCGGACGGTCTTGACCTATAAGACCTTGTGATAATACGGCTCCAATTGCAAAGTTCGACGCCGTCAATAGTTATCAGGAATTCTCGAGTGAAATCCGAATAACTTAGTAGTATAGATTGTGACCTTTTAATAATTAGAATGCATTCTGTTGTTCCATTTTCCAGTCGAATATAACTCCCTTTTTAAGCTTGTTAAAAGTTTCGCAATTTTCGGCTAATTCGATAAACAATTGTACATCTTTAATTTTCTTCGGCACAGGAAAATTTTTTACAGCGCTTAATTTACTCGAATCTGGACGTATTCCTTCTTTGATTGTTATATGTCCGAGATATATTATTTTCTTTCGTAGAAACTCGCACTTGTCTGGTTTCAAATTATATTTATGTAGTCGTTACCTCAACAAGACGCTTATTATTATATGTTCTAGGTTCGGTCCATAAATAACTATATCATCTAAGTAGGCATCTCAAATCTTGTGTTCTCGCTAATATTGCGTTCATTAATCTTTGAAACATCGCGGGTGCATTTCTTAACCCGAACGGCATTCGATAAATTCATAATGTCCGTGCGAGGTAGAGAAGGCAGTTTTATTTTTATATTCCTCACTCATAGGAATTTGGTGATATCCTGATGCTAAATCCAATGTAGAAAAATATTTGGCGTTTCCTAACTGATCTAAACTGTCGGCTATGTTTGGTAGAGGAAATAAGTCGCCTATGATTAATTCGTTAAGTTTCCTGAAATCTACCACTACTCTACCACTACTCGTAAGTTTTTCCTGAAGCGTCGCTCTTTTTTGAAATCAGTAGTGACGCGTTCCATTGACTCGCTAGGACTAATAATATCTTGTAGCATTTTCCTTATTTGTTGATTCACTTCTTCCTTATGTTTTTCCGACAACCGATAAGATCACACATTTACCGGTGCACAATCAGTACACGTATTAATTTCATGCGCTACCGCTGTTGCGTTAATATATCTCCTTCTAAGTGGAATATATCATTGAAGTTCTCGCATATTTGTTTGATTTTCTTTTCTTCTTTATTTAGATGCTCGATTCTGTTTTCGTACACGCTTGTACCGCGATAGTGTTAGTGTATCGCTTTCGTTTACTTGTTTTTTGCAGTGTGTGTATGTTCTCTCAGTCACTCGCCCGTAACTCTTCTATTGTTACGAGTGGCGTAATTATTTCAACGTTTTCTCCCATAATATTTAACATGCTGATTGAGCACGTATATTCGTCGGGTGCTACTAGGCAATTCCCGTAAATATTCCTGGTCTAGTTTCCTGGTCTACGTTGACTATTCCCACATGGTTTTTATCTGTGACTGCTCGTTATCGTTTCATTGCGAAGGATCAGTGTTATTTCCTGTACGAAGTTTCAAAGTTATCTCGTTAATTTGCAAATAGTTTTTCTGATCGCTTCTAATTTTGTGCTTTTAAAAAATCCATTCTGAGGATTTCTTCGTAATCGAACAGGAAAATCATCTCTCACAACATGCATGATATGTCGCCTAAACGCATCATTGCTCTTATTTTTCCGATTGTCTTTACTTGATGGCCTGTCACGCCGGTGAGAGCCATTGGCTTTTCTCGTATAAATGTCTTGCTCTTTAAGTTTCCTACTTTAATTAAAGTAAGTGTAGCTATATCTAATAATAGAATTATTCGACTCTTCTTCATTTCTTTTATCGGTAGTATTACAAATCTAAGACCGATATTCGCACATCCTCCGGTCACTTGCATAATTTGATGCTCATTAGCGACTTGCGTTTTTCGCATTCTTTTTTTCTCCTTTCCTTCTTCGCTCTTAGCATATGAGAATTCTTCGCTCTTGCTTTGTTGTTTATTTCGCCTTATCTTAGCAGTGTTTTGCTTCATCTTACGATCGGTATCTCGCTTCGCGTGTTGCTTCGACTCATCGAGCCATCCGTTCAGTGACTAGATCTCTTTCTTTTATATCCTGCTTTTTTGCAATATGTGCAAAATTTCTTGATGGCATTTATACTTGCTGATTTATGAGCTTGGGGCAATGAAAATCTGAGCGTAACGGCTTAACCGATAGTCTCGCCCATAATGACCTACTTTTCCGCATTTGCTGCACTGTACACTTAAATTCTTTGTTTCAGCTTTGACTATTATTGTGCTCGCAATGATCACACACATGACCGCGACGCGCTCCTTCGAACCACAAGAAAAAAAAGGACTCAAGGATAAATAGGAAATGATAAGGAATTCTTTTAATAGTAAGAGCACAAGCAATCAAGAAACACTGTAACATGTAATATGAAATATGTGATATGAAATTAATCTCGATATCTTGAAGAAAAAGTACGTCCGAACGAATGACTGCTCTCCGTAGAATGTCTATCACGGATCATCAACAACGGCGCGTCGTCAACGGGCAACTTGATATCACGATATAACGCAGCATGCGACGGAGTAACACTGCTCTCTTTCTTAAAAATTGTCGTCCTGACAATTGTGTTGCTTTAAAAATTCACGAAGACTCTTCTTCCAGGAATTTCAGACTTTCGACCAACTTCTTGTTCCTTTTCTGTGCTGCTGCGACAGTTTTCTTGGAGTTTGATCTTCTTGGAACCCGTTCTCCACACTGAGACTACCTTCTCCTTCTGGGCAGAACCCCCTTTTTAGTCCCTCCTTAGGAATTGGTCAATCTCCTGGAGAAATACATTCCAAGCATCCTCCTAATTTCAAGGAGGTACATATTTCTTCTTGCCTCTTCTCTTGAGCTTTGCGAACTTGACACTTCGTTTTTCGGACTGGGAAGGGAATAAAAGAATGTCTTGAAGCCACAGTATCTCTATCTCCAGTCCCAGCCCTAGCATTTTCATTTCGTCGTAGAAAAACCGTGGCTTCCATGTGCAAAAATCACGGGCACGTTTTTCTTAAAAATAAAATAAATCTCTTCAAAAGTCCTTCCAGGACATATCTCTAAACAGATTCCTTGACGATTCCTAACTTGATCATGAATTCTTTTCAACTTTCTTTTGACTTTGTCTAAATAGTCATCCACTGATTATTCTTCAGATAGGGGGGATTTCCTCCAAGTAAGTCTATAGGAAGTCTAAGATCCTGAGCGGAATACAACTCTGCCGGTTTTACGCCGATAGTCTCATGTTTTGAAGATATGCCAGCAAGTACATTGAAATCCAGCGATCTCAATCCCTCTGATTGTTAGCTACAAACTTGGCTAAATAGTTCAGGATCGTCTTCCCGCAGCTTTCATTGCCGTGCGCCATGTACGCTGGGTAGTATGTATGCGAAACCAAAAGACTGCCATTATTTGAAACTCGACAAAGACTTTAACGCCGCGCATTTTTATACTACAGAAATAATAAATTAATTGATATTCAGTATAGTCGTTTATTTATTTTTTTTATTCCTACACAAAGATCAATCCTCTTTCTCTTGTTTATCAAGATAAGATGCTAACCTATCTGTATGTATAATTTTATTTTTGCATTTATTCGAATACAATACACAACGTTATTGAGCTTCCTTATTACACAATATGGACCTTCCCAGCTACTTTACAGTTTTGAAGCTTTATGCTTGATTCTTCGAGCATTGATAATCAAACTTTTTGTCCTACTTCAAAATGAATTTACCTTGCTTTCTGATCATACCAGGTCTTAGTACGAGATGATTTTATATTAATACGACTCCTAACTTGATCATGAATTCTTTCCAACTTTCTTTTGACTTTGCCTAAATAGTCCACTGACTATTCTTCAGATAGGGGGGATTTCCTCCAAGTAAGTCTAAGGGAAGTCTAAGATCCTAAGCGAAATACAACTCTGCCGGTGTTACGCCGATAGTCTCATGTTTTGAAGATACGCCAGCAAGTACATTGAAATCCAGCGATCTCAATCCCTCTGATTTTTAGCTACAAACTTGGCTAAATAGTTCAGGATCGTTTGATGTTGGCGTTCTACTTGATCATCCTGGGGATGTAGAGCAGATGCTCTCGTTTTCTTGATCTCAAGTAATCGTGATAATTCCCGTAAAATCCTCGACTCGAAGTTTCTCTCCTGATCTGTATGAACCTTCAAAGGAACCCCTCGAGATGACTTGATTCTTTCTGATGAAGGTTTCTGTTCGAATAGGTTAGTGCTCGATAGTTTTTGCTCGAATGTTTTTCAAAAGAAAAGTCTTTACCCATTTTGTAAAACAGTCAATTACGACTAATAAATACCTATTTCCTGAAAGAGTTATCGGGAGTGGAAGTATTCAAGTACATCCATTTGAACTCTCTCAAATGGAGCTCCAATGTTATAAATCTGAAGTGGAGATTTTCCTTTACCCGTCGGACCGCATCTAGCGATGCAAATATTACAGATCCTACATCAATTTTCGACGTCCTATTTACAGGACGCCCAGTAGAATCTTTTTCAAATCTTCTCCAAGGTTTTATTAATCCCAAAATGTCTTTTGGACGGAGAATTATGCGTCTACTTCAGAATTTGTTGAATCCGACTCTTAGGAATGCCTAATTGAGCAACGGAATCCTTTAAATTTGGTGCCTTCCACCTTTTATAGAGTACACCATTTCTAAGTTCTAAGGAATCCTAATAAGATCAACAAATCATAGTGGTAGCCTCTCCGAATGCAATCTCCTGCCAAGATCCCAGTCTCCTTCCCTTAGAGAATAATTGCAATGCTAGGATCCTCCAAATCTCTCTCTCTCTCTCTCTCTCTCTTGGCGCCAGGTTTCAAAATTTTCTTCAAACAACACAATCCGAGCAATAGAATTTTCTGTTTAACGGCCTCTTTGACCATAATCCTTGCGCAATTCTGACACTCGGTAGCCGTATAAAGTCTAGATAAAACATCCGCATTCTCATGAAGAACTCCTTTCCGACCAACATGCTAACTGGCCTTTCAAACTGGCCAAATCTTTGAAGGATATCAACTATTTCAGCAACGCATGGTCCGTTCGTACCACAAACTCCCGACCATACAAGTAATGTGAAACGATTTAATTGCTTCGACAATTGCCAAAAGCTTCCTCCGCGTTACACAATAGTTTTTTTCCGTTTTACTTAGAACACGATAATAAGAAATCACCTATTCTTCTTTGTTTTGAAGTTGCGACGAAATCGCTCCTATTTCGCAACCTGACGCGTCGGTGTCCAGAATAAATTTTCCTTCCCCTCGTGGAAAAAATAAGATCGGAGAAGAACTAAGAGCCCGTCACAATTCATTAAACGAGTCGTTACATTGCTTATTTCATACAAATCTCGTCTGATTCTCAGTCAACCTATAAAGCGATTTTGCGAACAAAGAAAATCCCTTTACAAATTTTTTAATAAGAACATAAACTCAAAAAGCTTCGCAGATGCTTCTTGTTTCGATTAACCAATTGATTATGGCAGCAATTTTCTCTCTATCCGTAGAAATTCCCTCAGATGAAATTACATGCTCTAAATACCAGGTGTACAAGTATGAAATGACGATTTTTTTCCCAAAAAAAAACACGTTAAATTCGGAAGAATGATAAAAAGAGATTTATTCAAAGTATGCTCCATTGCTACACATTTTTCCCATCTTTCGGGCAATTTGTGGATACCACACCAGTAAAAATCTTCCCCTTTTGCCGCGAACTATTTATCGAGCCATTCACATCTTTTCGTACGAACCAAAGCGCTGCTCAGTACGTGACGATGCAAACAAGTGATAATCGGAAAGAGCCAAGTCTGGTGAGTAAGCCGCATGGGGTAGAACTTCCCAGCTGAGTGCTTCCAACGTGTCCCGAACTGATTTTGTCGTATGTGATGGAGCATTGTCATGGAGAAAAATGACTTGTGTTGCCTATTGGTATTCTGGTCGTTTTTTAAGCAATGAACGGTTCAAATCGATCAATTGTTGTTGATCGAGCGTTTGGTATTAACCGTTTCGCCAGGCTTCAATAGCTCATAATAGACCACACCCTTCTGGTCCCATTAAACACAGAGCATCGTCTTCCTGCCAAAGTGATTCGGTCTTGCGGTCGATGTGGATGGTGCGCTTGGGTCTACCCATGATTTTTTGCGCTTGAGATTCTCAAAAAAAATCCCCAGTAATGATATGATGCAAGAATGACTTTCTTCTGTATCGTTCGAGCAAAATTTCACAGTGCTTTTGCACCTCTCCATCTGTCTCTCGTTCAATTCATGTGACACCTATCTGCCGACTTTCTGAATCTTTCCCATCTCTCGTAGGCAATTGGAAACAGCTTATTGACTAACGCTCAATTGCTCTGCGAGTTGTTTTTGTGTTTGTGAATCATCTTCATCCAGCAATGCTTGCAATTCCACGTCTTCGTACTTTTTGGGCGGTTTTCCGTGTTTCTTGTCTGCAACATCGAAATCTCCAATTTTGAAACGCTGAAACCATCGTTCACACGTTTTTTGCGATGGAGCATGTTCATCATAAGCTTCTCCAAGTAATCGGTATGATTCCGCAGCAGTTTTCTTCAAATGAAAACAAAAAATTAATGCTGTCCGAATGCTCTTTATTTGGTACAAATTTCGTCATATTAAACACAGCAACACAATACTATGCAAACACTTTTCAATCAAATCACTTTGACACTTGTTTATGGTACAATAAAATGGCGTATAAATCTACTTCACACTGCATTGGTGCGCCATCTGTTTCTCAAATCGTCATTTCATACTTGTACATCTGGTAATGCGAAAAATGCAAAATTATGCACATTGACAAAGACAGTCTCATTTATCACATAAAACGACAGTACGATGTGATGAAACACGATATCGTTAGATTTAACACGATTATCCGGCGGATAACGTGTACGATATGTTTCTCATGAATAAAAAAGTACCCGGTCTGATGAAGGACGGTACATTAATGACCGAATTCGTTGGACTCAGAGCGAAGATGTACGCAGTGAAGCAAGGATACTAAAAAGGCGAAAGATAAAGGGTAACATCGTAGGACGAACGATAACATTCGACGTTTGTTACGTGTGTTATTTGAAGAGATTGAAATGATTCATCGTATACGATCTAAACTACACGAGATATATACGATATCTGAATCGAAAATCGCTCTGAGTCGACGACAAACGATGACATATGATGATAAACGATACATCGTACCGGACTCGACATTACCATGGAGGCATCGGCAGATATCTTTGTAATATATGTATTATATATTATGTTTTTTAAATTCTTTATATGTATTATTATTTTATATTATATTTTTTAAATTCTTTATATGTATTATTATTTTAATTTACACTTTATGTATTTTTTACATCTATATCGCGTTTCATCACATCGTACACATCGTCGCATTTTATATGATAAAAGAGAGACTGTCAGTGTACATAATTTTGCATTTTTCGCGATACATCGATAACATATACTTGTGGTGAAATTCGTACAAACAGACTTTTGATATGTCCAGTATCCACGTAAATCGGATTGTTGAACTTCACCTCGAGTTTGCGCATTTCGACGGCGATCAAATTTTCCGCAAAAACGCTGCGGTTATGGAAATTCGCGATCATTGCCTCCACGCTCTACTATCCGTCCCATTTCGTTATTAATTTCACGTCGACGTGTTTGCGCATATTTTCCATGGTTTTACCGAATACCGCGTTGTTTATTAGTTCATACAAATTTTTTTCGAAATTATTTTTCACGCGCGTTCTAAATTGTGTATTAAGTTCAATGTAATCACGGAGCTATGGAGATTGAATTGTAACACCCGATGAATTTTTGTTATGCGAAGACGAATACTGCAGATCGGATGACGTAAACATTGCTTATCACGTACAGCGTCGCGAGAAATTTATTCTCGCGCTTGCCGGACGGCTCATCGTGTGTTGGGCAAAAAAATAGATCAGTGTGTCGATCATAAAGATGCTGCGGATACTCGAAATCAACTCGAGAATGTAACCGATGGGTGAATCCGATCATAAAGAGGCTGCGAATACTCGAAATCAACTCGAGAATGTAACCGATGGGGAATCCGGAGCGATCGCGATAGCGTCAAAGTTCACTTTAACCCATCGAAATTCGGCATATGGCAAAGGTTAACACATCGTCCATACAGATTGTTCATGTCGTAATACAATATAAAAGGTACGACGACAATTTTAACAGATCGTACGCATATACTTGTCATTAGCCTGTGGGTATCTGCCGGAATATTGATTGAGATCACCGCTTATACTGCGCTCGATAAACATGATCATATCAATATCGATGAGCGATTCGAATTTTATGCGTTTTAGTATGGCCACATGATATCTGATCTGAATATATAATAATGCGTGGGATTGAAACCATAACTCACGACGCAACTATTGCGGAAATTTTCTAAAATGTCGGCTAATAATAAGACATCCGTTTTCAAGTACAGATCATTGTACTCGCCGTTCGGATGAAGAATCGCTGCTAGATGTTCGCGGTGTGAGCATAATCGCTTTCGGATATGATATCGCCTGTCAACGAAGTGAAAAATAATTCGCGTGATGGTAAGCGCATGTCCTGCCATTTTTCGACGTAGTCAATGTATTCATACGGAAAGACACCCTTTCGTGTGAGTAATTTAAATTCTTCGTCTGATGTTGGAAATTCTAAACGTACAATTTTTAATTTATCTTTGTTGAGATATGACGCCAATTTATCGAGGCACTTTAATAGAAATTTGAAATCGATGAATCTTAATTTGACGCAATTTCGAGATTCTTTTTCGGTGATATCTTGAACATGTTTCGTAAATAAAATGTATTTTTCCTTCGTTATCGGCAGTACATGTCCATCATACGCGATAGCAATTTTCTCAATTATAAAATGCGCGTCGCAGCCCGATAAATTATGAAAAACGATCTGAATATAGAAAGAATTTTTATATTATAATTTAAGTTACAATTCGAATGCGCTGGACCGCGGTATTTATCGATGAAATGGCAATAATCGTGGACCCGCATATCATCCGACGATTTTTCGCAGATATAACAACGTGTCGCGCTACGCCTCCCATTGCTGTTTAGACAACGCTTCCATGGGCACGTTGGCGGATATGATAGTTTTCACACGATGCGCCAAATCGTTGAGTTATCGCGCGAACTACGCTATATAGTCTTCATCGCGAAGTGATACGACGATAATGTGTCGTCATACGCGCTTCGCACGTAGTAGCCTATGCTAAATGCTTCATGCTGTTGATATACGTAGGACAACACGTCTTTTTTGTCAGATTCCGTCTTTCGTAGACGCACTCTAGGTCGGCGTAAACAACTAATGGCACTCATTCCCGGTTGTTATAGTTGCCGAATTCGAATTTGTCGTCCTTGCTCAGCAGTCGAATAGCACAATCGTTCATCTTATCATAGTCTTCGCTGGATCTCTCCAACTTTGCGCTCAAGCTGAAGTAATGAGGGTACTTGCAAATAATAGAAAAGTCATTTTTCTATTTCTTTTTACCGTTTTTAAATATTGTGTTTTTATCAATTTTTCTTATTATACTCATCGATCGCAAAAATATTTCCTGTTCTCGTTCCCAGTAATTTGTGATCTTACAAGACGGGATACATTTTTTATCCACACAAACTAATGCTGTCGTTGCGTCGAATCTTGTACGTAGGAGATTGACATGTTTGTCCCTCTTGTCGCTTATGAGCCATAAAAAAAGAACTTGCTCGTTTTCGATGCTGTATGTTGTTGAGATTTTTGAATTTCGAAATGTCTTTAATCGTTATCGGAAATTCGATATCCGCGAGATTTAACACTATCGTGTAATGCGGATACGATGATCTTCTATCCATAGATCCATGATTTTTAGCTAGATATAGAGCGGCTACCACCGACCACGCATTGCCGACCACGCGAATCATGCATTGTCCATTGAATGCACGTTAATCACCGCTTTTTTAAGTATAATTTCTCGCGGTATTTTAAAGTAATATCCCACGCGCATTGGGTTGTGCTTCACATTTACTACCATATTGAGAATTCGCGATAATGCCCGCTGTCGCGTTCCTGAAATTCGTCCAGTGATCAAGATGAGCTCGATGACGCTCGTATCACTCGCATATCAGTGCATCGATATCTCGCTGTTCTTTATAATTATGCTCTTATTAGCACGTTTATTCTTCATCGTTTATTCATCAAACTCGTCGTTGAACACTGTGTTCACTTTTACATTACCATGTCTTTCTACAGTGTCTCGCACTCGCTCGAGTACTACATCGCGTCTTTCGAAAACCGTTGCGATGTGATTAGAATTTATCACCGCGCCTGTCAATATACGATTCTCGAACGCTGTTTCGATTTCCCGCCATCGAAGTTTATATCCGGCATCCATATGCACGAATCATCCACGCATCGAATCCTTCAAATTCTCGAGCCTCACAATACATGTGATCACTGAATGTCTATTGCCGATCGATAACCACAGGCATTTGGCATGACTCTGCTCTTTCAGAGATTTTATGAGCTCGTCACATGTAACGTACTCTTCTGCGGTATTCAGCGGAGTCGCTTTCTCTATCAAATCGCGCTCTATGTTATGGCTTGCGTTGACTAATGACACAATGCGTCTAAATCTTCTCATTTTATACCATTTATTTTTATACCATTTACTTGGTTACGTGACATTTGTATCACATTACATTGATATCACCACTCGACATGTTGTGACATGTCGTACCATGTCGAATGTTTGTGAAAAATTGTGAATGTTTGATCACATGACAGGTACACTATTCAGCAACGTCGCATTTATATCAAATCGCATTGATGATGTCATCGCGAAACATGCCATGATATGTTGTGACTTGTCGCGGCATGTCCTTGAAAAATCTTGGACTTACACTGTACACTCTAATAAAGCCGTCGACGCTTGCGTAATTGCAAACGCATTTTTATATTAAATTATATTGATGATGTCATCGCGAGACGCGTCAAATAACAAAATATGATGCGGCAATCATTTAACGTAAGATTTATGATAAAAATTTAAATATTGAATGTGAATTATTAATTACACTATGAATAATATACATAATATATATATATTATATATATATATATATATATATATATATATATATATATATAGTATATGAAAATAAACGAATATTAGTCTCAGCGTTTGAAATTATTCGTTCTTTCTGTCTTCGCGATATCTGTTTATTCTTTTCCTTCCTATATTCTTCGTATCATATTACATGTGCCGGCAGCATCATCGCGATCGATATTATCATGTCTGATAATATCGCTGCGCTCGCTTTAAAAGCATTATTAGAATATAATCGAAAAAGTACAGAAATAAAAAAATATATATGTATATGTATATATTTTGCGTATGAGAATAAGTAAAAGGTGTCACATAGCAAAGAAAGAAAAAATCGTAAGTATAGGCACATGAGTTGCAACGGATGGCATCGTATCGAGAGAAAGATGGTAAGTATATGGCAAGTATATGAGATAGAGCGCGGCGTATAGAGATATGGCTGCGGCGGCGGCAATGCTGCTCAATATTTCAATGTGTATAACGGTAATATTGTAAATTTAATAGCCGAATACTCTATGCACAACAAAAGCTTTCTACGAATTTATTATTGTTGATCTCCTCGCGGCGGCACTTTTGATTTACTTTGTTTTATATATACCAACTGTCATATAATAGTAGTTATCAAATATTATATTATACTACGTCATATTACTGAACAGTTATCATATTATTAATTGATTCTTAACTATAGAGAAAGAAAATTTTTTATTCACGATAAGGAGAAACGATAAGATTCCAAAGTTACGTGATAAGCAGATAATGTCATAGAAGGGAGCGAAAAAAAATATTTTAGAATTGTGAAGAAAATCCAGAAAAAAATAGAGATTAGAATCATAATTTCTTATTATTCAATTTATATTTTAATAATTTGATTAACTTATTTGAGGAAAAATTGTGAGCCTTCTTATCATATATAATTCTAAACCTCTGAATATAGGCAGCGAAAAGGAGACTAAAAATAATTTTAAAAATTTAGTAATATATTTCAGTATGATACATTTTTTTCAGTATTATACATTTTTTTACAAAACATTAATTTATTTTTTACTTTAAACGTAACGCAGTGTATCCAATTTCATCTGAAACGCACGTTACTGATTCACACTCTATGACTGAAGTTTTATCATAAAGTTCATGCAATCTCTTAATGCATCACACATTTATTGTTAATACAATTTTGATAGTCAATAAAAAAAATAATCATATAGTAATTACAAATTGTTGAAATGTATTCTCTCGCACGTGATTTTATGTAAAAAAATATGGTATTTATTTGACAACTTTTATAATGCGATTTTATAATAGAATAATACGAGCACAATTTTAATAATGTTGTAATGGTATAAATCGATTAGCCGAATACGCTTTCTTATTAAGTAATTTAATATTATGAAGATATATAAAGAAGGAATGATGAAGAGATTAAGGAAAAGATATTTTTAAAGAAATATGTTTTTTAATGTAGATTTATTTATCTAATATTTAATGCAGCATGTACAATTTAAACCATAGACTATTAGTTCACATTCTACAATAGAATTTTTATCATAAATTTTGTACAAAATGTTTGCAGCATCGCGTTTACTAGTAACACAATTTTGTCTTAAAAATGATACAAAATATTTGAATTTTTCACTAACACCATGTGTACATTGACTTAGTTTATAGTACACATGCGACACATTTCTTGAGTTCAAATAAGAAGAGTACGATTGTTGGCTTCATGTACAAGCATGTATCATACAATGACGAGTTTACGTTTTTCGTATCACGTACTTTAACAAGTTCTACATTCGGATTTTGAATTGATGATGATGATGATGATGATGATGATGATGATGATGATGATGATGATGATGATGGGACAGTTGATTGCATTAATCACTCAACATCTATACGTCTCATGATATGCTTTTCACGTAGCATGAGACAGGATTATGCGGTTGCCTCGATTATGGCAGATCGCATTTCTATGAGATGTGGATCCCACGAAGACCTCGATATCCAGGAACTTATTATTATCAATATCAATGCATATTTCCTCATCAAGATATGAGGTATGTAGCGAGATTTCGAAGATGTATGAGAAGATATATGAGAACATGCGCTGTAGAAAAAAGAAAACATGTATAAATAGATCTTAGAAAAATACATAACGTATAAAATATATAAGCAAAATTTTATAAAAATTGAATAAACTTACTGTCTTTCACATGTCTCTCTCATTCTATGTTGAATTGGAACGTAATAGTTTATAGCGTGAAACATTTCGAGCGTAGTATATTCTAATGACAATAGAAGCAATCTACTCTATGTAGTAGGAACGATCCACAGAGCGACTGTAATGTAATAAGACGTATGTATCATAAATCTCATTTTTAAATACTTTTTTTTTAAATACTTTTTTTAATATCTCCATCACAAATTTTCAGAAGCTTCGCATTCCACTGAATCATCAGCGTATGTAGTGAATCAACTGAATCAATAATGTCGCCATAAGTCTCACTAATTAGTGCTCATCAGTTCACATTTTCCAACAACATATCCAAGTTATCATCGAAAATTATTTTCACATCAAGAATTATTTCAATTTCACCTCTATGTGTGTACGATTTTACTTTAATATAAATATCATAATTATATTTTATGACATCGAATATGTAATGTTCCACAATGTCTATGTGAGGATGAGCTTCGCTATATATGTTTCAGTAACATCATAAATCGTACAATGACATGTAGGAAGATTTAAATTTACGTAATCATCAAACTTCGGATCACACACATTGATATGTTTATATATCTGCTATGTCTTATGCTTGGAACACCAAGTATAACTGCGAGTAAGCACGTTTCGAAATTCAAGTTCTTTATATTATGACTCAAATGCATCATTGACGAGCAATATTGTTTATCTATTTCACACAGAATAACGTAATGTACAATTTTTGTTTATAGAAAGAGAACACATTTTATGTTTCTCTTTCTATAGAAATATTATTACAAATGATATTTTGATTTGCATTGGTATAAATCAATGAGAAATCAATAAGAAATTAAAGCGTAAAATCAAAATTATTTGTTAATTGAAAATTAAACAGAATCAAAATATGATGTATAATGTCATAATGACATGATGGAAATATCAATTGATCAGTTTTTGGTCACTTGACGTCATTCGTACCAACATAACCAGAATTGATCAAAGTGACCTGTGTTTGCTACCTGGTTTCTTCATCAATTTTATTACAGCTACATTATTGCAACCTTCGATATCACATGTTTTTGAAGTTTTATTAAAATTATAGTCTATTGGATTTTCAAATCCTTTCGTTTGTATAACCACTTTTAAATCATCGAATATTTAAATAAATTAACTGATATCGTGGAGATGACTGATTATGTATCAGAGATTACAATTTTATTATATTATTTTGTTCGTAACAAATTTATATTACTTTCCAATAGTAAAACAATATCTCAAAATCTTTCCAAATTCTAAATCTTTCCAAATTCTAGATAAATAAACATCTAATGGTTGTATTTCCCCTCTAGTAGTATGCCTTTCGGTATAATCATAATAATAGTAATATGTTTTCCTAAAGATGTTAAATTTGAAATGATATTGGGACAATGTCTCGTTGAATGAATCAATAAGAAGAGCGTTATTACAATACCAATGTTTGAAAAACAAGCTTCTTTTAATCACATTTAAGAAATATAAATGTTAATTTAATAAAACTTTTTTATGATTGTTATTAGATTCTTAAATAAAATATAGGAATGACAATTGATTAATTATGTATCATAAATTAAAATTTTTTAAATATTTATTTCGTTTATATTTTATATTACTTTTCAATTATGATAACAATATATGAAAATCTGTTATAAAAGAAAATTAACTTACTTACCTAATGTTATTTTATCAGATTTTGATTCTTTTACAATAGCATTTGTTGGTTTAAGGGCCGATTGCGTCAATGTTACTTTGATTTTAAGCAAGGCTTAAAACTCTGTCTCTCTTTCGCTTTAAAATGAGACAGAGAAGTTTAAGTCTTGCTTAAAGTCAAAGTAACGTTGATATAAACGGGCCTAAACAAGGTTTTTTATACTCTTGGTTGTACCATTAACTTCCTTTAATAAATAAAGATGATAACAAATTTCCATTACATGATATTGTTGATTGTCGTATATGAGTGTGTTATTGAAGATATAGATTACACGGAATGCTCTACTTTTTTACTCTTTGATAAGTCAATAATCTTCCAGAATGAAATTTTATTTGGAAACTATTTTGATCCGAGTTAAAAAGATTTGCAAATCTGAACTGTCCGATAAGTGGTTTCACTTTTCAAAAAATCATCAGCTGTTTATTTTATAAATCAACGGAATCTTCCAGTGTTCTTTTAATTACAATTTTGTCGATACAACTTTTCTCGATATAATTGATGGGTCTTCTTGAATTTTGATACCCAATTGTAAGATGCTTTAAATATAGGATTTACATTTCATTTTTTTCTTAAGCTTGTAAAACTCATCTTTTTAGATCGATATCATGAACCACGAATTCTGATTTAACAGCTACAATAAATTTATCATGTGTAAATTTGGAAATGTAAGATAATTTTTCTATATTTTTATCTGATTGTTCTTCTCATCATCTTAATTAATGTTCAAATGAAACTCTTCTATATTTATTTTACACTGATTTTAGAAGAAATATTTCTGAGCAAATTAATAAATTTTTAAAAATGCATAATATTTTTAAATGCGACAGGGTTTTTTAATTCATTCTTTAAAGATATATATATATATATATATATATATATATATATATATATATATATAT
>NW_012130066.1:12712047-12718539 GCF_000143395.1 Atta cephalotes | reverse complement strand
CTCTCTCTCTCTCTCTCTCTCTCTCTCTCTCTCTCTCTCTCTCTCTCTCTCTCTCTCTCTCTCTCTCTTTCTCTCTCTCTCTCTCAGATTATGATTTTAATATGTTATAATATTATAATTTTATTATTGCAACCCAAGTAATGGCAACTTTAATTCTATCAAAAATTATTACTCTTCGAAAAAAATTCATATATTAAATAAAAAATTAAAATCTACAATTTTAACTAATCAAGTTAAGTTCTATCAAATTAAAAAATAAAACAAATGATACTGTTTTTTGTTATTTATACGAATTTATCTTTATAAAAAAGGTAAAAAGGTAAAAAAGCGCTAAGCATATGTGCTTTTCGAAGAATTATTTGTGCCGGTGTTCAAAAACGCCAATTACTTAATAGCCGTAGAACTGACTAATTATATTTGTTGTTTAATAGAATTGACTACTTATGGTTGATACCGATTCGACTTAATCAAGTTAGTGAAATTGACCCTTTGTATATAATATTATATAATATTATCCAACCCAATTAATAGTAATTTTAATTTTTTTTTCAAGGATATTTTTATTGAAGGTTTTCTTCCAATCCAAATAATGGCAACTTTAATTCTCTGTCAAAAATTATTACTCTTCGAAAAAAATTAATGTATCAAATGAAAAATTAAAACTCAAATGGTACAATCTTAATTAATGAAGTTAAATTCTATTAAAAAGTAAAACATAAATGATACTGTCTCTTGTTATTTACTTAACTCTAATGACATTCGTATAAAAGTTTTGATATCAACAAAATTGACGTCAAGTGAAATTCCTCAAAATTTTATATATTATTCATAAAAAGATTTGATATCAACAATTGACACCAAGTTAAATTTCATGTAAATCGGATATCAAATTATATAAACTTTAATGATTCTATAAAAGATTTGATATCAAGAACTGGCGCAAAGTTAAATCCCATTTCTTTATACCATGCCAAATTAAATAAATAATGAATATTAATCTAATGATATGTATCATTTGTATAAAAGAATTGATATCAACTGTGGCATCAAGTTAAATTCTACTAATAAAATAATAAATAAAAAGTAAAACCCAAATGGTACTATCTTTAATTTTTATGAAATGAAATCTAAATATATCTTATTGAAGGATCTTCCTATTCTAAATGATTTAAATTTCTCTTAAATGAAATTATTATATCACAATTCATTCAAGACATTTTCTCTTCCAACTGAAATAGTAATATTTAATTCTCTTATAAAATATTATACAAAACATTATCACAAAATTGCGTTACCTTGCTCAATTTAAGTGTTATCACAAAAAATTAAAGAGTTAATCGTATAAAACGAAAAAATTTAATTTAAATAGAAAAATTTTTCACGTATGAATACTTGACGCTGCTAATAATAAATATAATGATCTGAAACTTTACACTGAATCTGAACTTTACATTGAATAAAAATAAAGTTTACTATTTATTTCTCTTTCATAACGCATGTCTTACAAATCGAAATTTATTGTTCTTAGATTTAAACTTAATAGTATTCACAACGTTCATAATTTACACGACTCTGTAACTCAATCGCATATATACACACTAGATACTTTAACTCTTAGGAATGCTTTTTTTTTCTTATATTTTTCTAAATATTCATATTTTTAATATGATTCTAATTTTTTATATTAATATGCTTCTTATTTGTTATTTTTCTAAATATTATATTTTCTAAGAATTATATTCTTATTTTTCTTCTAAATATTACATTCATATTTTATTACTATGTTATTATATCGAGATCTAGCAACAGTAAGTACATAAAAAGTTTTTCTATTTAAATTAAATTTTTTCGTTTTAATTCATAATTGTTGATATCAATTCTTTTATACAAATAATACATATCATTAGATTAATATTCATTATTTATTTAATTTGGCATAAGTATAAAGAAATGGGATATAACTTTGCGTCAGTTCTTGATATTAAATCTTTTATAGGAATATCATTAAAATTAATATTATTTATATAATTTGGTATTCGAATTACATAGAATTTAACTTGACGCCAATCAAATCTTTTTAAGAATAATACATAAAATTTTGAAGAATTTCACTTGATGCCAATTTTATTGATATCAAATCTTTTATACGAATAATATCATTAGAGTTAAGTAAATAACAAGAAACAATATCATTTGTGTTTACTTTTTAATAGAATTTAACTTCATTAGTTAAGATTGTACCATCTGAGTTTTAATTTTTCATACATTTCATTTTGACACATTAATTTTTTTCGAAGAGCAATAATTTTTGACTGAGAATTAAAGTTGCCATTATTTGGATTGGAATAAGAAAATCTGCAATAAGAATATCCTTGAAAAAAAAATTAAAATTACTATTAATTGGATATTTTAATATTATATACAAAGGGTTGATTTCACCAACTCGATTAAGTTGAATCGGTATCAACCATAAATAATCAATTCTATTAAACAACAAATACAATTAGTCAGTTCCACGGCCAATTAAGTAATTAGTGAAACCGACCCAAATAATTCTTCGAAAAGCACACATCCTTAGCGTTTTTTTTAATCTTTTTTTGAAAAGGTAAGTTCACATAAATAACAAAAAACAGTATCATTTATTTTATTTTTTAATTTGATAGAACTTAACTTGCTTAGTTAAGATTGTAGATTTTAATTTTTTATTTAATCTATTAATTTTTTTCGAAAAGTAATAATTTTTAACAGAGAATTAAAGTTGCCATTTCTTGGATTGGAATAATAAAATTATAACATTATAACATATTAAAATAACAGTCTACACTTAACATAATCTTTATATTTTCGCCCATTTTTTGGCCCTCATGTTTTTAATTGAACTGTGTGCCAAATAATATATTGTAATGAGATATTAATTACAAAGAAGTTTCAGGTAACAATCATAGCTGAAGAAGGGAAGGGGGGTCACATATTACGTACATATGCAAAAATCCATTTGATTCCACCTCTCTCTGCTCTGATAATAATTTTCATCTTATCTTTAAACCTCTTAGTGTTTGAATATAAGGTAAAATTTTTGGCACACAGTTCAGTTCCAAAATTAAGTTGCCAAAAAAATCAGCGATTTTTGTGGTCACTCTTTGTAAGAAATTGTATAATCAAATTTAATATAAAACATTTACGAAGAAACGTATTGAAGTATCTTTTATTAATGAAAATCTTCTCAAAATCATCATAGAAAAGCAAAATTCAACACAACTCATACAAATTTACTGCTTTAATCACTGCTTTACAAACACAAATTCATTGCTTTAAAAACATAAATTCACTGCTTTAAAAACAAAAATCCACTATTTAAAACAAATTTTTTGCGTTAACAGTGAATTTGTGTTTGTAAAAGTGTGAATTTATGTTTTTAAAGGCCGGTTTCACCAACGCCAATCAAGCTTAATCGTGACCCACCAACGATAGAAAGAAACAAACTTTTTAGCGTCAACCAAAATTATACAGAGAGAACTAACTTTGACCGTAATTGATAGCCTCAAGCCAGGTTTACACCTTGAAAAACGGAAAGTAGAAAAGCAGAAGCCAATCAGAACTCGCGGAAAGACAGAAGCAAACAAGCGAAATATATCTATTACTATTGCGAGTTCCGATTGGCTTCCGCTTTTCCGCTTTCCACTTTTTCGTCAAAGGGGTCGATTCTATATCTTCAAAGGTGAAAATTACAAAAGTGAGCAAATTTACTAGGTGTTGATCAATGAAATAATCAGTATTCTAGTAAATTCGCTTACTTTTATAATTTTCCTTATTTCAAAATACAGAATCGATCCCAAGGTGTAATCCCGGCCTCAGAATTCGATCCTATAGTGCGGAATTGGCGCAATGCGGAATTGGTGAAACACTCGTGATTGGTCATGGCTTCATTCCGCTGATTCCGTCGTTTTCTGTTGCGCAAGTTTATTTCTTTTGTGAATTCCATCAATGTCTGCGTGTATATGTACTACATATTTATAAAAACTAACCTCGTTAAGCTGATTTAATGGAGAAAATTATCTCCTATAAGCGCATGATTAATCAACATGCTGAGGCGTGTTCGGATTCCCACACGCTGATTCTCCGGGTGTTGTGTCATTTTTGTTTAACATTCGGTAAATAACAAGAATGGAGTAGAATGATCTGAGTAGCACTCAGGTGGAATCTAAACATAATCCTGAAAATAATTAAAGTGGGGAGCACAAATTCTTGCACGTAATGCACGAGAAAATGTACCAATCAAAGTCCTTTGTTTCTTTCCTTTCCATGAAATAAAAAACTTTGATTGGATTTCTTATGACTTATGTGTTATGTGTTATGCAAGAATTTGTGCTACCCCCTTAAATCTCCAAATAAATACGGAGATCAATATAATCAGAAACGAACACGAATGGTGTATATGTAGTATTCAAAAAAGCGAAAATGTAAATCAAAATCAAAATGGATACACAAAATGAAGACAATTCAATGTTCCTGTATGTATGTGTGATTTCCGCAGGAATTTTTCCTATGTCCCATGGAGCGGAACTTGCAGATGCGCTATCAATGCGAGCCAATGACAAATTAGCTATTCTCGTGGATCTAATAAAAGTAATCTTCGGGAAGGCTCTTGTGATTGATCAGCGCTAATTGCGCATTCCGGAAATTCCGCTTTATGAGATATAGGAAAACACATTTTAGCGGAATGGAATCGACTGAATAAAGCTACGACCAATCACGAGTGTTTCGCTAATTCCGCACCATGAGAACTGCGGAATGTTCGTGATTGGTCGTAGCTTTATTCCACCGATTTCACCGTTTTTTGTTGCGCAAATTTATTGGCCGCAGCACAATCTCTTGCATAACACATAATACATAGTGCATAAGGAAATCAACTAATCGAAATTCTTCTTTTCCATAGGAGGAAAAATTCTGATTCACTTATGCACTATGCAAAAGTTTGTGCTGCGACCTTATTTCTTTTGCAGATTCCGCCGATGATTGCGTGTACAGTCGGTCAGAAAGGTTGCAACACTTTTTTTCGGAATGCAGTTTGCTCACCGAGCGATTGGTTCTTATTTATAGATCCATGAGTAAGAATTAGAAATCCTAAAAAGAGATACCTCATCAACTATGAGTGATTATGAGTGATTCTGATTGGCTGGATTGCATATCTTTTCTCCATGAACATGTACCATAACCTGACAGAATACGTTACATATATTGAAGCAGTTTGTACTGCCTGTTGTTCTGACTAAGTTTTGGTAAGTTCATTTATTACATCTATGTAAAATTAAGAAAAAGCAATGTATATATTGTTAGAAATAAGCTTTGAATTAATAAACGCCTCGTAGTTAAAAATAAATAGTACGGAAGTTAGAGATCTGTTTCATTAATAATGTGATTCTCTTGTCGTAGATTTGAATTTTTATATATTTTGGAGATGCCACATACATGTTGTGCAGCTCACAAATATTGTAATAAAAATATAGAACATATTTACAGACATTGCCATCTTCAGAATTTAATATTTTATTTTTTTACGACTTCTTGTTTTTTTCTGTCCGACAAAAAAACATTGTATTAATATTTACATACAATATTTTAAATACAATATTTTAAGGTATGAGACTGCAACAAAAGGAAGCGAGAAAGCATAAGATGGTAGGTACAGGATTGCAACAAGAGAAAGAGAGTGTGCGTATAATGTGGTATGCGACTACAACAGGAAGAAGCGAGAGAGCATGAGTAAGAGTATAGAGCCGCAACGAGTTGGAGGGAGAGAATTGCACTTTATAATGGAAGAAAGGGAATAATATGGCGGGCCCTGTCTCCCTCTATCCTAATGACGCCATCCCCTCCCGCGGTTCCCTCGCTCAGTGACGTCAAACCTCCTTCCTCAAATTCCAAGTCTAGCAACGTACTTCCCCCCACTCCTCACATATATATCGCGTATACGTATACGCACTAACACATAGTGAAACGGCCCAGTATACTGATTTCCATTTGTTTATTTATCTAATATTTAATAAAAGGAAACGAACAGATGAAAACGAAATTATACATTAACTTTATTAACTAAACTAGGAAATGATAATGAAGAAATAATTTATCTCTATTCGTTTATAATTAATATTTAACAAAAGGAGATCGAACGGAAATGAAATTATACACTGATATTTATTAACTAAGTTAGGAAATTTTTTCCTAACGTTTTTTTCCATTCGATCTCCTTTTGTTAAATGGAATCTATGTAATGTCAAAGGAATCTATTCGATCTTGATCTCCATTTATTAGGTATACAACTTTTATTAGGTATACAACTTTGCTTCCGCCGTTTTTCTATAGATGGCTTTAGCGTGGCTTTAAGTGGTGGTCGAAATAAATAGATCATAGACGTCATACAATAAACTTGGGCATCTGTCAACATAACCCTATAGAAACATTAGTCGATTTGTGATCTGCATCATAAAGTTA
>NW_012130066.1:12705821-12710672 GCF_000143395.1 Atta cephalotes | reverse complement strand
TCCCACCCGCCGTATTCTCCAGACGTTGCTCCCTCTGACTATCACTTGTTTCGATCAATGGCACACGGCTTGGCTGACCAGCACTTCCGGTCTTATGAAGAAATAAAAAATTGGATCGATTCGTGGATAGCCTCAAAAGATGACCAGTTTTTTCGACGCGGGATTCGTACCCGAAAGATGGGAGAAAGTAGTGGCCAGCGATGGACAATACTTTGAATCATAAATGTATTACCAGTTTTTTACAATAAAGCCTCGAATTTCGGAAAAAAACGGCGGAAGCAAAGTTGTACCTAATATTTATAATTTATTATTTAACAAAAAGAGATCGATAGAAACTTATGCATTATATTTGTTAACTAAGCCAAAAGATGACAAAGCATTTTATTCGACCTCGATTTCCATTTGTTTTTCCATTTTTATAACTTAATATTTGACGAAAGGAGTTAAAGTTATTTATTTTTATTAATTATCATTCTAATTTATAATTATTTTTACAGTTTTTCTCACTCTTATAGTTTCTCACTCTTATAGTTTTTCTTTTTCTTTACTTTTATAGTTTTTCTTACTCGATCTAGCAGCGCAAATATTTTTACATGAGAAATTTTTTTATTTAAATTAATTTTTTTATTTTATATTAATTCTTTAATTTTTTGTGGTAACACTTAAATTGAGCATAATAACGTAATTTTGTGATAATATTTTAAAGGAGAATTAAATAATCACTACTTTAGTTGGAAAAGAAAATGTCTTTGAATGAATTGTAATATAATAATTTTATTTAAGAGGAATGTAAACTATTTGATTTGGAATAGGAAGATCCTTTAATAAAATATATGTTACGTCCATACTTCACAGTTCTTCTTTTCTTCGATTAGAATTTTCGTCATCACATAAAAATTATTAATAAGTAATATCGGTAGATCATCTATTTCTATAGGAAGTTACAATAGTGACGAGCTGAATAACATTCACCTTTTTAGACTAATAATCCACTCAGGATAAAGTTGTTGGATTAAATATTTGAATTAAGTGCTAATAAACGAACTTTATCCCGAGAAGAAATAGATTAAGAATTACAACTTAACTAAAACAGCAGTTGTCTGTAATAAATGACATAGCTATAAATTATTGAGCATCCGGCAAATAGTCGATGACAGAAGTTGTTTTAGACACATATCCCAGTATCCTATTTCACAACCGATACCTTTAATTCTAATCCTAGATTAGACCAGTAACATAAGCGCGCCCTGCACGCGGCATTCGCGAATATAAAAAGGAGACCTTTCGCGAGTAAACAGACAATTCAGCTATAAAATGTCATTCTACCGATCCGTTATCAATCAAAATTCAACTATGAACCTTTGCCGATCCGCTATTGGTCCAGTAAAATTTTAAATATCAAACACTCTGCCACGATCAGTTCTATCAACCAACTTTAATTGTGTGTGATCCGCGACACGAGTGTCTCCATATCACTTGGGTCTCCATATCAGGACATTTAGCTAACTACAGTCAGAGACCACTGAGATCGGACCTCCAGCAGTCATCTTCGAAAGCCAAAACTTGCAGAGTAGCAGTAAGTCCTGTCTTAACTTATATATCCGTATACTCACCGCAAAACCTAACCCAACACAAAACCATAGTGCCGCGCTTAAATCGCCCCCCATAAGAGGCTTTGACTTAGAGGCCGGATCGTGAAACGCGGAGACTCCAAGCGTACTAGGAGTACCTTGAGGCTTCTCGAAATCGGAGTTGCCCATCTCAGGACATTACCTTCACCACCTTCACCATCATCGGCTTCGTTTTACCTGCTACCGAGATTCGTTAGAGATAATACCTCGTCCTTCTCCTTCACCTTCCCCTCGAACTCCTTCACTTCCCCCTCGAACTTCTTTATCTCCTCCTCGATCTCCGTCATTCGCGTTTTCGGAGCGAATTTACCCTGACACCCATCCCCTAACACCCGATTTATTCATCATCCCGTTTTTTTCCCCAAAGGAACTACGTCTTCGACAAACTCTATAAGCAGCGTAGAGTTCCTAAAAGAAATTTCTCCTCCACCACCAAGATCCTATTTTCGCATCCAAAAGAGTCTCATTTGAGTCAAACAATTCCCTTATCAAACAATTCCCGCAGACTATCAAATCTATTCTCGAGGGGACTTTTACTAGTCGGACCATTATTTTGATTCATATGAAATCCAATATGAATCTCTCCGTTCCTGTGTTCCGGTGTTTATTCTGAATTTCGCCTATCCATATTTAGTTCCGGTGAAATTCTTTCTCAATCTTTTTCCTCTTTCCTCCGCTATCCATGAAATAGAATGAACAAAAACCTGTCTGCTCTGCTCTCTCTAAAACTTCATTCTCTAACGATTTAATGCAATTTAACATGTAAATAGTTAATAATAATTATCTCGTCGATCTATAATTTTTTCTGTCTTTTTATTATAGTAATCATATTGGGTATGGGAAAAAGTTCGTGGCGATTTTTTAGGCGATTAAAATTAAAGTGTTTTTCTTAGAGTATTGAAATCAATTTATTTAAATCAAATATGCTCCATTATTTTCTATAATATTTTGCCATTTTTGGGGCAGAGCCATATTCCATCGCGATAGAACTTCTGTGGTTTTTGATCGAAAAACTGCTTCAAGTGATTTTCACAGGCCTCTTTTGAAGCTAGCTTTACAACATTAAGAGAATTCTGCAGAGACCTAAACAAATGATAATCTGAGGGTGCTATGTCAGGACTATACGGTGGATTAAAACTTCTCAGCCAAGCTCTCGCAATTTTTGCCGAGTCATCAAAGATATGTTGTCGTGATAGAAGACGACACCTCTCCTATTGATTAATTCTGGCCTTAATTCTTCCTCTCATTGCTTGTTGTAATCTCTGCAGTTCACAGTAGGGTTCGGAATTAATTGTTTGATTGGACGATAACAACTCATAGTGAACGATTCCCTTCCAGTCCTACCACCCACACAACATCACCTTCTTCTTCGTCAATACAGGTTTTGCGATTGCTTGCGCCTTTTCTCCTTTCTTTATCCACGATCTTTTTCTAGTTGAATTGTCGTAGGTGATCCATTTTTCATCATCAGTCTCTTCAAAAATGGCTCAATTTCATTCCGTTTCAGTAGCGTATCACAAATGTTAATTCAATCCATCATGTTCCTAACATTCAACTTAACACTCAACTGAGGAACCCAAACATCGAGCTTCTTTTTGTATCCAGCTTTGCGTAAATGATTTAAATCTGTTTTGTGGTCGATGCCTAGTTGCCTGGCAATCTCCACAGTGCTCACATGCTTATCATGCTCGACTTTTACCATGATTTCATCGGACTTTTCAGTGATTGGTCGACCGGAGCGAGGTTCATCACATCGAAATTTCCAGCACGAAAGCGAGCGAACCATTTCCGTGCAGCTGATTTTGATAGAGTATCTTCACCGTAAATAGCGCAAATTTTTTCACAAGCCTATGCAGCATTTTTGCTTTTATCGTAGCGATACTGCAAATTGTAGCGAATTTTTTCCTTATTTATTTCCATTTTCAAAATAAAATAACTTTTTATTCACTTCACCGATTTCAATCTTTTTCTCAAAACAAAGGTTAAAATGTCAATCACTTTTTAAACGCATGTCTAGTGTTGCCGATGCGATTAGTAGTTGCTGACTGCTGAACATTTAATGCCACCTAGCGGGAAAAACGCCACGAACTTTTTCCATACCCAATATTAATTAATGTGTAAATTAATTTGTAATAATAAATTTATTAATGTATAACCTTTTTCTTTATCTTCTGTAATTGTACTGTATT
The DNA here is from genome assembly GCF_000143395.1 of Atta cephalotes. Taxonomy (NCBI): domain Eukaryota; kingdom Metazoa; phylum Arthropoda; class Insecta; order Hymenoptera; family Formicidae; genus Atta; species Atta cephalotes. The sequence goes on along the minus strand of NW_012130066.1, from coordinate 12,706,852 downwards.
AAATTTGTAATCCATTAATGGTAGATTGATAATGGTAGTAATAATAAACAATAGTAATAATTTTACATCTCTCGTTTTCTAAATTTAAAATCCTAAAACTCTCGTCGTCGTTAAGCCTTTTCAGAGATCGCACGTAGTCCCGAATTAAAGGAAATTAGATTCCTTGACTCGAAATTCAGACCGATGATCACACCGCTCGTAGGAAACAGATGATAGGTCACAGCGTCTTTGCGAAACGTTGACTTATATTCCGAGGCGAGCATAAAGGGATGCGTTCGACTCGCGATATTTGCCTCTGTGCGGATACATACGAGACAAGAGTCTGGTCGTTCTTCCAGGTATCCTCATTTCCGATCCACCATCTTCTCTCCAATAGAATCATAAATATAAAATCTCCAAAGGTTTGAACGTAATAATGTATGTATATTTAAGTTTTATTGTATAAAAATTAAAGATAGTACCATTTGGATTAAGTAAATAATAAACATAGTATTATTTGGGTCTTATTTTTTATTTTGATAGTAAAATTTAATTTGGCGCCACAATTATTGACATCAAATCTTTTGTACAAATGATACGTATCAATAGATTAATATTCATTATTTATTTAATTTAGCATTTTTTATTAAATTATATAAAGAAATTATATAAAGGAATTTAACATCAACTTGGCATCACAATTCTTGGTATCAAATCTTTTATAGGAATGATACATATTATTAAAGTTAATAATAGTAGTAGTAGTAATTTTATTATTCCCCTTAGGGATACAACTCCAATACTTTTATATACAGTCTTATCTCTATTCTTACAACTAATTTTAAATCTAATTAACAATTACTCTAATTCCGAACACACACACACACACACACACACACACACACACACACACACACACACACACACACACACACACACACACTACTCTCGTCGTCGTCGTCCGTTCCGTCGACGTAAGTCGTACGTTACTTTACTTACTTACGTTCTTACTTTATTAACTTACTTTACTTTAACTTTTAACTTTAACTTAA
>NW_012130066.1:12696863-12705701 GCF_000143395.1 Atta cephalotes | reverse complement strand
CTTTCCTCTGGCCCTTNTCTCTCTCTTCTCTTCTTTTTTAAAATCTTTCTCCTATATCTTCTAACATTCTCTCTTTCCTTCCTCCCCCCCCAATACCTCCTCTACCATCCTGCCATTTCCTTTCCGCTCCCCATCTTCCATATTCCTTCCATACATGCTCCCATGTTTCCCTTTTATATTCACTCTGCATTTCCTATCCTCTTTCCACTAATACATTTGCTCTCTTATCCTACCCCCACCCAGCTTATATTAAGCCATTCTCTTTCATCTATTTTCCAGCCTTTCTTCAGATATGGAATTCCTTCCTCTTTCACTCTTCCATACCATCTATTAAATCTTTAGCGACGGAGGATCTTCTAATTTTTTTCCATCTTTCTTCTCCTTGTCAATTTTCTTTAACTCCATAAATTGTTCTTCCTTTTGCTCTCATTCGCTCATTTCTCTTGCATTTCTCCTCCTTTTTCTAAAAAATTCCTGCCTTTCCTTCTCCCATCCTGATAATTTTCTTCCTCTCCCTTCTTTCTTTCATCTCTTTCCAACATTCTCTAGCTAATTTATTTCCTTTCCCTTCCTTCCTCCTCTTTTCGAAATTCCATGCTCTTCTTCCAGCTTTGATCCTCACCAAGTGGTATTTCATACTCTCCTGGTATTTCATACTCTATTCCTAGTACCTTATATATTTTTCTTGAATTTTCTCTACTCCCTCCCTTTCTTTCTATTCTCAAACTTCTGCCCCATATTCCATTACTGTATGTACCAACGCAATATCCTTTTCCCCCAGTCTCCTCCAAATCTCCTTTTCCCTATTCTCCATATCTGTGCTTGTCCTCCATTTTTTTGAAACACATATCCCAGATATTTATATTTATATTTTTGCACCTTTTTCTATTGTTTTCCATCCTTCCATCTCCAGCTTACCTTGTTTCTTTTTCTTCCTTCCTTGCTGAATCTCAAAATCTTTGATTTTTCTACCAATCCTTACATAATTCTCTCCCTTACATAATAATCTCGTTATCAACGATCTCATATTATTTTCCCCTTTCACCATTATTATTACGTCGTCTACATAGGCTAATGAGTATACTTTCCCTTCTCTTAATCTTACTTCTCCTCAAGTATTCCACCAAATCCGTTATCAACATTAAACAATCTCAGACTCGTAAGACATCTCTGCCTGACTTCCTTATTCGTCCAGAATATCTCGTTTAACTTTTTCCCTATCCTGACTCTACTTTTTATTTCTCTAAATAAATCTTCATATCTTCTCATTAATCCCTCTCTCCCCCTTAACTCTTCACTAACATCTCTCTATCTACCGAATCAAATGCTGCCTTCAAATCTATAAAGAGTGCTATCAGCTTTCCTAAATCTCTACTTAGTTGTCGATTAACCAGATAATTCATATACTCGTAAACATTATCCATTGCCCCATAGTTCTTCTGAAGCCTGCCTGGTTCTGAGAAACCATCTTTCTTCCTTCCATTTCTTTCTCTAACCTTTCTCCTATAATCATTGTATACACTTTATATAAGATTAATGTTATTTTTCTATAATCTTCCACCTTCTTCCTCTCTCCTTTCTTCTTTATAGGAACTATTATTTCCTCCTCCCACTCCTCAATCCACTCCTCCCTTCTCCATATTTTATTACACATCTCCAATGTCCAGTCCTCTATTTTCTCTTCTCCATACCTCTTCTGACATTTCATCTTACCATCCTTCAATTTCTCTCTTTATTTTCTCCCTTGTTATATCTGACTCTCCGTCTCTCTTAGCCCTTTCCTTATACCTCTTCTTACTCTTCCCTCCACCTTTCCTAACATATTCTTGAAACATTCTAATCACTTTTCCATTTGTACTTCTTTTTTTATCCCTTTCTTCTTTTTTCTCTCTCTATTAATCAACTATACTTTCGTTTCCATTCTTGCCCCTTTTATTATCTCTATTCATCTTTCATTCTCTTCCTTTTTTTTCCATCATATAACCTGTCATATCTTCTTCAATTCTCTATACTTTATTCCTTCTCCTTCTTCCCTTTTCCATTCTCTTAATTCCTTTCTTTACATTCTAAATCCCATCCTTATCAGCCCCTCCTTATTTCTTCCTTCTCCCCTTTTTATCTTTCCTCTAAAATTATTTTCTCTTACTTTCTTCCATTGTCTTTCCTTTCTTCTCCCCTTCTTCATTTACTATCTCTACTCTATGTAAATTCTTCTTTCCCTTGTTTCGATCATATCCATCTTTTCCTTTTTTTATTGCCTTCCTTCGAATTCTTCTCTCTAAATCCTCTTTCCTTAATCTCTACTATTACCGAAAGTGATTTGAGTTCACTCTATCTTTTAACTCTATCCTCTCTATTCTTTCCCAGACTTCTTCATCTTCTATTATATAGTCCAGGGCAAAATTTGCACTTCTCAACCGATTTTCGACAGGCTCTGCCTCCCGCTACTCCTCTCACCTCGCTTCGCGCGCAATCCAAATGCTGCTCGATGTTTAAGAGTGTCTAACGTTCAAAGACAATGAGATGCACGGGGTGCTCGCTTTGAACGCTCACGCAAACTTCATTCTATTTTTTTTCACTCATTATACAATATAATTAAGACAGAATGAAACAACAGGTAAATGCTCAAAATTAATAAATTCAATGAATTTTCAATAGTTCCACGTCATTTTTATCAGTGGATTAGGCATATTAAGAATATCACTTAAAAAAAAACGTGTCAAAAATAGTACCTCAAGAGTGACGTAGAAAACTATTGAAAATTCATTGGATGTATTATAGTCTATCACTATCCTTCCCCTTGCCCCTATGTATGTCTAATTCTCTTTCTCATCTCTCTTGCCACTTTTATTAAAAATCGTATCCTACTTCCTCCAGCCTATCTACCAACTATTTTCCCTCTTTATTGATTTTCTCATCTCTTGATTTTTTGCCTCTTAATTCCTCACCTTCTTCCTCTCTTTCCTGTCTTTCTCCTAATTTTCCTGTCCTTGTATTAAAATCCCCTCTAAAATCCTTCTCCCTTTCCTTTCTCTTTTCTCTCTTTTTTATCCATTTTCTTATCTATCTTTAACTTCATCTCCCTTTCCCTTCCCTCTCTCCTATTTCTCTATCTTTCTTCTGCCCTTTGCTTTCCCAAAATCCCTTTTCTCTTCCTTTTCTTTCTTCTTCCTCCTTCTTATTTCTCCCTCTTTTCTATTTCTTAATATCTCTTTCTCCTCTCAAATCCACCCGTCTCAAATCTACCATTCATCATTTATTCTTAACTTCTTATATCCTATCTATGTTCTCGCTCCTTTCCTTTCCTCTTCTTTCGCTATATCCTATAATTTTCTCCATCAATCTTCTCTCTTTTTACGTTAAGTCGTCCAAACCTTCATCCTTCTTTCTTTTCATTATCTTTTTTAGTTCTCGGATCCTAATTTAACCATCTCATCTCTTCCCTCTTTTTAATATCAACTTGGCGCCAATCAAATATCAAATTCTTGATATCAAATTTTTTATAGGAATGGTACATATCATTAAAGTTAATATTATTTAGTATTCTAATTACATGGAATTTAACTAGGCGCCAATTGTTGATATCAAATCATTTTTATAAATGATACATAAAATTTTGAGAAATTTAACTTAGTGCCAATTTTGTTAATATCAAATCTTTTATATGAATAATACATATTATTAGAGTTAAATAAATAACAAGGAACAGTACCATTTCTATTCTACTTTTTAATTTAATAGAATTTAATTTGATTTAATTTAATTTGATCAGTTAAGATTATAGCATCTGGATTTTCATTGGATACATTAATTTTTTCGAAGGGTAATAATTTTTTACAGAGAATTAAAGTTGCCATTACTTGAATCAAAATAAAAAGATCTTCAATAAAAATATTCTTAGAGAAAAATTAAAATTATTAATTAGGTTGGATACTTAAGTTTTATTCGAAAAACACGTATACTTAACGCCTTTTTTTATCTTTTTTAAAAAGATAAATTTGTATTGTTTTAATAACTTCTTAAAAATCAACGAACGACTGTTAAAATATTATGATGTTCACTCAGAGCAATATTTCTCGCAATAATCGATATGTATAGAGAGTTACGCATAAATGAGCGTGCATAAACAATAAGATTGGAAACAAGACTGTTTATGTTAAATACATTATTTTAAATACGGTTATTGCGAGGAATATTATTATGTCTCGGTAATCTAAAGGCTTAAGACGCTCGCACGAAATGCCAGAGATCCGGATTCGACTCCCGGCCGAGGCAATATTTTTCGCAATAAGTTTATTACAGTTGCACAAGTTATTATAGTCTTTTAAAATTAAATTTGGGAAATTTGGGGGGGATTATTGATCCCCCCCAGATTGATTGCATTGAAATTCCGACAACCATATCGGCACGCAATTATTTCTGAAATTAATTCATTTATATGAATATATGATATATAATAGTTCAACATCTTAACATTCAGACCATAATGGCGCTTATTTAAAGTAACGTATTTAACATTAACGGTTTATGTTAAATACATTATTTATTATTCGTTATATTTAAGACACTGATAAACAGGTCACCCACAGTTTAAATTTGTTGTTGTATAGTTAAAAATCTTTCCATGGTTCTTTCTATGGTTTCTTATTTTATGAAGCATCTGACTAAATAACTAATTGAAAAGAAACATTTTATACAAATATAACAAAGGGATGGAGAGTAAAGTAACGCCGTAAATTTTAGTGTTTAAAAAGTTTAGTGTAAAAAAAGCGACATGATAACGACGTTACAATTTTTTATGATTTCAATGATTAAGCTTGGAAAAGTCACTTTGAAAGATAACATTACATTTTTACTTATAAAAAGGTTATTTACTGTAATAAATAATACACAAAGTGTAAAACGAGTAACGAGTAAAAAGATATGCGTTACAAATAACTATTTCTCAGTAACGAGTGAGTTTCAACTCGTTATAAGTAACGATTGAGTGACTTTCCAACCCTGGTGTTACAGTTAAAAATCTTCGTAAAAAATGTACCAAAATAATTAATTTATATACTTTTTATATAGAAAGACATCAAAAAGTCATGTATCATGTTTTTATTTTTGCGAGACTGTCGCGAGAACGCAAAGCGTCGGGCTCCTTGCGATCGTGATAATCTGTCGGAATGAAGAGGAAACGGGAATCGGGACCAAGCGGTAAAACTTGAATTCCCGTTGGAGGAGAGTCGCTTCTGCGTGACTTCTCACTTTCGAAATAGGTTTTGAGAATGAAAAAATATTGGTAGTACAAATAATTGGGAGTACAAATAAGATTCCGCCGTTTGCAAAAGACGGCGTCACTAATAAACTGTAGTTAAAATTGTTTGATGTAAAACGACATATCATAAAATTGGACATCCGGCAACACCATAACCTTGAAATATTAGCGATTTTGTATCAGCATCATATATTTTTTTTTGTACGAAAATGTCGAATTTTGAGCCGAATAAGCGTCATTTGCGGAAACTTTTGATTTACTTCTTTAATTTGAAGAAATCTGCAGCTGAGGCTCATAGATTGCTTGTAGAAGCATATGGTAATGCTGCCTTAAGTGAAAGAAGTTGTCGTGAGTGGTTTCAAAAATTTAAGAACGGTGAATTTGACGTCAAAGACAAAGAACGTAGCGGAAGGCCGAAAATGTACGAAGACACGGAATTGGAAGCATTATTGGATGAAGATTCATGCTAAACACAAAAAGAATTTGCACTTACATTAGGAGTGACTCAACAAACAATTTCAGATCGTTTGAAATCATTGGGAATGATTCAAAAGCAAGGGAATTGGGTTCCATATGAACTGATGCCGAGAAACGTTGAACGCCGATTTTTCATATGTGAAATGCTGCTTGCATAAACGAAAGAGTTTTTTGCATCGTACCATATAGTGATGATGAAAAATGGATCCACTACGATAACCCAAAGGAGAGGAAATCATGGGGACCACCTGGCCATGCTTCAACATCGACAGCCAAGCCGAATATTCATGGAAAAAAACTCATGTTGTGTATTTGATGGGATCAGCTTGGTGTCGTGTATTATGAGTTGCTCAAACCGAAGGAGACCATTACTGGGGCTCTCTACCGAGCACAATTGATGAGATTGAGTCGAGCACTCAAGGAAAAACGCGCCCACTACTCCAGGCATGACAAAATTATTCTCCTGCATTATAATGCTCGACCACATGTTGCGGCGCCAGTCAAACTTACTACTACTACTTAGAAACACTCAAATGGGAAGTTCTACCCCACCCGCCGTATTCTCCAGACATTGCTCCTTCCGATATCACTTGTTCCGATCAATGACGCATGGCCTGTTTGAGCAGCATTTCACATCATATGAAGATATCAAAAATTGTATCGATGATTGGATAGCCTCAAAAGATGAAGTGTTCTTCCGATGCGGTATCCACAAAAAGATGGAAAAAAGTAGTGGCTAGCGATGGCCATTACTTTGAATAAAACATTATGTACCGTTCTTTCACAATAAATGCTTAATTTTTGATAAAAAACGGCGGAAACTTATTTGTACTTTCAATAAAAAAAACAGAATACTATAAAGTAATGCAATCGGTTTTATTGTGAGCAAAATACTAATAAAGTTGAAAGAAAAAGTTCCGAGTCCAGGCTGGTTAGCGCCGTTACGAAGATGGCATCACCCTTATGGTGCAAGTTATAGCATTTTAATGACCCGCGGAAGAGCTTGATACTACGGATACGCAGTAGCGAGAAATCTTGATAATTCTCCGGCATTGGACGGTATTCCGGATGATCCTAGATTCACCGGGGATCCAAAAATATGCGAGGATTGAAGTTGGTGACTCGATGGTTCTCACTAACGCGCCCTGCTCGCGATCGATTCGCCTACTGCGATCCATACTGCACTCCTGCAAACATTTTCTTATTTTTTATTGCCGAGTTTATGGATACTGGGAATGCACTGACCACGGCTGCCGGACTTGATCCGGAAATCGTTCTCCTTACACTACGCAATACAGTGCCGCAAGAGGAAAATAATAAAAAGGTCAGAGTCACTCTGGGTTCCTTTCCTTTGCGGACCCGATCGGACAAGGATAGGATGAGCGATGGGGGCGAGGACAGACAAATAGTTTGTTTTTCTGTTCTTGCACTAGACAGCTCTAGACTCTCTTTCTCGCATTCGACAAATATCAAAGTAAGGCTATAGGACTACTACATATAGGAAGGGCTATTTATTGATTCACTATTAACTATAAACTTTATTAATATATACAATATACAGATACTTGATTCTTGACTAACTAACGCAAACTTTTTTCCATGAGATTCTAGAACGATCTGTCTGCGTGCATTAAGGAGGGGGTAACTGTTGGTTTTCTTGTTGAAAGGAATTAATTAATAATCTCTTAATTTTTACTCTGGTGTTAGGCAATGGGCGCCATCTGGCCGCGGAGTGTGTGATTATATGCGTGGATGAGGGTACAGAAGTGGAGTGTGTCCCTACATATACTCCTCCCTCTCCCTCCCCTCCCTAGAGTGTCTATGTGTAGGCGCGAATTGAACTTTTTTAATTCTATCACAGCTCTTCTTTAGTGTATCGTTTGCCACGACTACGTTCTCAGCCTCATGTGACTACTCAGATATTTCATTTGCTAGATAAAAAGGCAGGTTTCAGTCTTTCGGTGGACAGCGCAACGTCTCGGTCATTGACGTATAAAGACGTCTGTTCTCCGTGCGAACCACCTGTGGCCTGGTATAAGGCTGCTGGAGTCGTTTTCGAACACCGTCCTCTCTGACGAACACGTATATGGCCTGCTAACTGCTGCTGTCTAAAAGCTGTTCGCCTCCCGTGATAGCTTGTTGGCTGTGGACGGAGCTGATGCGTTCACGTAACGCAATTATGAACGTTTCTCTGGGTCCTCGGTGGGATTCAAATTCTTCAGGAATTCTCCTGGAACTCTCAACGGCGCGCCATATATTAATTCCGCTGGAGAGCATCTGAGATCTGCCTTTAGGCATGTGCGTAGACCCAAGAATACGGTAGGCAATAAATCCAACCACTGTTTTCATGACAAATTATGGCTGTTTTTAGCGTACGATGCCATCTTTCTAATTCGTTTGACGCCGGGTGATATGGAGATGTCCTAGATTTCTTGCTGCTAAGCTCTCAGTGCCTGGAAGAGACTAGCTTCGAACTACCTCCCTTAGTCTGTGATGACGGCGGGTGTACCGAATCGCTACCCAGCCATCCATGAATGCCGCAACCACTGTCTGCGCGGTCATATTGAGAAATGGAATGGCTTCTGACCATCTGGAAAAACGATCGATTATGGCAATATTAGACAAAATATTTATAACTTCTACTTCAAGTAGAGGACCGATAAGATCTAGATGCACGTGATGGAATCGCTGATATTGGAATCCTTCTGGAAATTTTTGGTGTGCCGCTGTTTGGAATCTTGCTGTGTTGGCAATAAAGGCAGGTACGCGCTCAATGCGTGACGTCCTTGATGATTCCAGACCAGATGAATTTCTAGTCGATTTGATGTCTCTCTATCGCTAGAATGTGTACAGCATGAAAAATTCGCTTTCTCAAGATTGCTGGAACGTACGATCGTATATTAGGTGTACAACTTTGCTTCCGCCGTTTTCCTATAGATGGCTTTAGCGGTAAGTGGTGGTCGAAATAAATAGATCATAGACGTCATACAATAAATTTGGGCATCTGTCAACATAACCCTATAGAAACATTAGTCAATTTGTGTCTGCATCATAAAGTTATTCTCGAAAATGTCTTCTTGAGTTCTTCTTGAAAATGTCAG
>NW_012130066.1:12693727-12696787 GCF_000143395.1 Atta cephalotes | reverse complement strand
TTTTGAATCATAAATGTATAACCAGTTTTTTACAATAAAGCCTCGAATTTCGGAAAAAAAACGGCGGAAAAAAAGTTGTACACCTAATAATATGAAATATGAAATATTAAATATTAAAATATTAAATATTATATAGTTATAAGTATTATGAGATTTAATAGTATAATAATCTAAACTTAGTCTTTCTTTGATTTGTAGACTAGGTTTTAAAAAATAGTACTTCAATATTATTTTTTTTTTTATAAATATGAGCAATAGTAACTGAACTTATTTCACGAACTTTTTACTTCCCAATAAGTTGAAGCTTAAGAAGCTTTTATATCATTTCTTAATATCTTACAATAAGAACAAAATTGAACATATAAATGTGTATTTGATTTGGTTTTCTATAAAAATATTTCATATAATAATTATAATTATATATATCAAAATATCACAAATTTCACGTCGACGACTTGCTAAATAAGTATTCCAATTTAAATAAAATATGCCGCATCATAGCGTTTTGTTTGAGACTATCCAAGGCATACCGAGCGTACGCGGTACGCCCTGATTTCATGTTCCCCGCTGAACCTTTGCCACTTTAAATTATATTTGTAGAACGGTTCAATAAGAACGTTCTATCGCGAATATCAAGTGCTAATCAAGGGCGAAATTATAAACGCTTCGAGTAATATTTTATCGCTATCTCCTTTCTTAGAAGCAGACTAATACGAATTGGCGGGAGATTGAAATATTTAAATCTCGTGTTCAATGCGTGCCATCCAATTCTCTTGCCACGCAAATACATATTATATTAACTCAGTGTATTATAGAGCGTGAACACATAAAACTTACACGCGAGTTTGCCACGATGACTTTCGTGCGCCAGCATTTTTGGCCGCTATCATTGCGATCCATCGTGCGTGGAATAATACAAAAATGTATAACTTGTTTTAGGGCTAAACCTAGTCAATTAGAAGTCTTAATGGGCTCATTATCGGCCAGCCAAGTTAATATGTATCTAGACCTTTTTTTCACTGCGGTAGATGCTAGGCCGCTCTTGTTACGTGAGGAAAAGCATCGAAACGCGGAATCACGAGTCATACGTTTCGCTTTTTGTGTGCTTCACCATGAAGACAGTCCACTTAGAGTTAATAAGTGACTTTATGTCCTAAGCCTTTTTTGTCTTTGCCTTTTAAGCGATTCATTTCGCGTAGGTCCGCGCACATGTACTCGGATAACGGAATCAGCTTCATGGATGTTCATACACAAATTCAAGAATTATATGATATGTACAATAATCAATAAATCCAATCCAAGATTAAGGATTTTCTACGCGAGTTAAAAATTTCATGGATCTTCATTCCGCCTAACGCATCTCATTTTGGAAGTTTGTAGGAGGCAGTCGTAAAATCTGCTAAATATCACATGATTCGGATTGTGGGCAAGGCTCATTTGGTCTTTGAGGAAATGTAAATGACCCTATATGAAATAGAAACAATCCTCAATTCGCGCCTCCTCTTACCGTTAAATACCGATCCTAAACATACCTACGCTACAGCTTTGATCTTCCTAGTGTTGACCTGAGCGACGTCAACGAAAATAGGCTGCTGCGGTGGCAACGCATAGAGCAAACCCGGCAGCATTTGCTGCAGCATTGGCGCAGGTGAGTATCTTCACTCTCTACAAGCACGAATCAAATGGATGGTTAACAAGGAAACTCAATTGTCAATTAATCAACTTGTGCTCATAAAGCAGCAAAACCTGGTCCCAGTTCAGTGGGCACGAGTCCAGGAGATTCATCTCCTGGCACCATCTCGAAGACATCGCACGCACCGCAACTGTGAAGACTGCCAAGGGTTCCTACGTGAGACCACTATCTAAGCTATCAATACTACCAATTGAAGCCTAATCCACACTTTATTAATCATTTAGGTTTAAGTGTCTTAAACTGTTACCTTCTAATTATATTATATCTCGCGCAAGATTTTCTTTTACTTCTGGATAAGATAATTTATTATATTGTTTTTCAGCTTGCGTACTTAGATATTAATTCTCGTTATTTTTCAGTGCAATGACTAGATGCGATATTGAGCAATCGCGTCAGAGCAATTCGCGTTTTATGTTACGCTAACGAGTTTATGTTTGTATGTCATATTGAAAGTTAATCCTTTCAAGGTAGGTGGCGTGTTCGTTTACGGTTCCTAGTAACATCGCCCGATAAAGAATCGATCAATCCGTGAGATATCGTTAAGCAACGCATACGTCGCGCATAATCGATTAGTAACATTCAGATCATCATGGCTGCTCTAACTCTCTCGTCGATAGCTTCATACTAAAGATTGCGCTACCGCATTGTTGAGATCCTTTTTGCATCTACTGTAAAACACATTCGCCCGCATCTGAGGTCTGTTCAAATAAAGTTTGGAAAGCAAAGAAAATCTCATTTTTCTCGACTAAGTGCCTTCGAAGTAATCATACCGCGGGAAACACTTGGATAGTGATCGTATGGCCGTGTTACAAATCCTGCATGCAACAGCAAGCTCGCCAACAGCATCGTTATGACAATTTGTGTATGGCTTCAATATGCATCAATGCATATTAATGTTAGTGTTTTAACTGTCCTAGACGCAATTGCTATTAGATCGCTGTGATATTTACTGTGGTTCAATTTATTTGTGATATTTTGATATATATAATTATAATTATTATATGAAATATTTTTATAGAAAACCAAATCAAATACATATTCATATGTTCAGTTTTGTTCTTATTGTAAGACAGATATTAAGAAATGATATAAAAGTTTCTGTTAAGCTTCAACTTATTGGGAAGTAAAAAGTTCGTGAAATAAGTTCAGTTACTATTGCTCATATTTATAAAAAAAAACAATATTGAAGTACTATTTTTTAAAACCTAGTCTACAAATCAAAGAAAGACTAAGTTTAGATATTATACTATTAGGTGTATAACTTTGCTTCCGCCGTTTTTTTTCCGAAATTCGAGGCTTTATTGTAAAAAACTGGTTATACATTTATGATTCAAAATATTGTCCATCGCTGGCCACTACTTTCTCCT
>NW_012130066.1:12681129-12692487 GCF_000143395.1 Atta cephalotes | reverse complement strand
TTGCGTTCGATACCGATCGCCTGTGATTGTTTCAGTCGGTTTTAACAGTTCATAATACACTACGCTGAGCTGGTCCCACCAAATACAGAGCATGACCTTGGACGTCAAAATCACCGTTCTTGAAGCATTGAAACCACTCACGACACGTTCTTTCACTAATAGCGGCCTCACCATAAGTATTTGAGAGCATTCGATGAGCCTCAGCCGCGGATTTCTTCATATTGAAGCAAAAAATTAAAACCTCCCGCAAATGACGAGAATTTAACTCGTAAACTGACATTTTCAATCGAGAATAACTTTATGATGCAGACACAAATCGACTAATGTTTCTATGGGGTTATGTTGACAGATGCCCAAGTTTATTGTATGACGTCTATGATCTATTTATTTCGAGCACCACTTACCGCTAAAGCCATCTATAGGAAAACGGCGGAAGCAAAGTTGTACGCCTAATATATGTGCCAGGAAAAGTTCATAATGCACACGTTTTTCGAAATAGCCCTCTCTTTCAAAACATTATGCATCACAATTTCCAGCAAAATATCATTTAATCGGAGATTGCGTTTATCCATTAAGTCCATTTATAATAATACCATTTAAAGATAATGGTTATTTAACACAGGAACAAATATGATATGATAAAAAAATTTATTTCTATTCGATCGAAGATAGAAATGACTTATTAAAAGGAAAATTTAGAAAGTTAAATATTTAGAAATGTACAACTTAGATTTAATTAATTACGCCATCACCTTACATCTACGAGCATTTAAAATTTTTTATACATATATAGAATGTTCCATTTCGACTTTCGCGTCGAAATATCTCATAAAATATAAAAGATACGGGAAAATGTTTCCAATAAAAGTTTTATTACTTCGAGGGGGACGTAAGATGGTATCATTGGTTTAACCTTGGATGACTTTATTAAGGTCAGGACAAGATCAGATCATCAGACACTTTTTTAAATGAAAGGATTTTTTTTAATGAAATCTCCTATTTTTCAGTACATGTTCTTGTAGCTTACCTGAAGAGCTTTGCAAAACACTATAATAAAGTAAATATTTTTTCATTAAGTACTTTTCATTAAGTACTTTTAAAAATTACAGTATTACTGGCATTCCTCCTGGAGAGAAAAGGAAGAAAGATGAATTGGTGCAAAAGTTCAGTCAAAAACAGGCCTATACACTTTTAAAATGTTTAAGATTTAAAGCTAACTTATAAACCTAATCTTATTTTTCTAAAAATAATAATTCTAATTAAAATTAAAAAATATATGACGAAAGAAATTATCACGCGAATATATTTTTATTCATATGAATAACTTATTTACAGATCTTCAAATTATTATATATTTCTTACTTATTGCTTATTATTTTTCTGTGAAGCTGTGAAAGCATGATCGCTTAATAAGTGATGTGAGCGACAAAAATTTACGCTCACTAAAATTGATGAGTGCTCTCAATAAGTAGTAGTGAGCACTTACATCCAATATACGATTCTAAAGTGCTCAATGAGCGCTCAATAACTTATAAGGAGAGCATTTCATCTAGTACGTAGAAGTCACTCACTGAGCGCTCATGGACAGTGCTCATGGACAGTGCTCACTGCGATTGTAATACTGAATGCACCCATTGTAAAATTCATTGTAAAATTCAAAAAGATTTTGATAATCACGGAAATATCACTTAGGAGCATGTATTAGCCTTTCTTCTTCTTCATCATTCGAAAAATTTAACTCATCCATCTCTAGATTTCTCAAATTTTTCAAATCCATTTCAAATCCACAAAGAATTTTTAGTCACTCTATCGGTGAAAATACAAGTTTTCAAACTGTCTTTTAAAGATTCCAAAATAAAATGATTAGGTTAAGCTTGTATATATAAAACAGATGAAAGTAAAACAGAAGAAAGTACAAAATATAGGAAAGATCTCTATTATTATTATTCAGGTCAATTATACATAAAAGTACGACCGAAGCAACTATTTACGAACCATTATATAGGTCGCAGCACAGACTCATAATGCATAAGTCTGATTGGTTGATTCCCTTATGCATTATGCGTTATGCAAAAGTCTGCGGCCTTAATTTTCCAAAAACTATTGCTTAAAACGTCCTTAGACATATCTTCGCGAAAATCGTCTTATTTATCAATATATGTGTGAAAGCTGTCTTAAAATGACTATGAATTCATGATTAACAAAGTAGTCTCAATCAAATGCTTAGATGTGTTCATGAATCACATTCAGACTTTTCCAAGGCTATTTTACAAAACTTCCTTTCCGAGGAATATTTTATTCTATATATGTTATAGTATTGAATGCACCCATTATTTCTTGTCAACATATCAATTGGAAAATCAATTGCAGATTTCGTTGCCACGCTTCAACGAAACACGGAATGTCAATTTGAAGTAACACAATACATGCAGTTGTCAAAAGGAAGCCAGTATTTCCATTGCAGAAGCATTTTTACGAACACAGTTCATCCGAGATATCAGAGATAACAGTATACAGGAGCAGATACAATCGAATCTTACCGCATTTGAAGATATAATGGCTAAAGCAATCGGCTTGGAGGCGTCAAAACTAGAAAGCCAGGAGCTGATTAAACAACAAGAGATGTCATCAAATCTAAACAGTAAAGTAGGAGAAACAAATAAAGTCTCACATAAACATCCTGACGTAAACGACCACAGAACGAAGATCCAATAAAAACAGACAACTATCCCAACACAGAACAAAAAATCATATAGATTATCGTCAGTTGGGAATCGGATTATGCTTGCGGTGCGGTAAAAATAATCACGTTACGAAAGAATGTAAAATTGAAATCATTCAAAATTGAAATGTTCATCATGCGATAAAGAACATTTTGCAAAGATATATATCTGAACACTATTACAAGAAAAAGGAAAAAATAACCGGCTTGAATCATCAACAAAACAATTGGAAAAGTCACATGATTACGGAATTAGTCATTCAGAAGTAACGAAGAAGGAAAAAATCGACATTTTCGATCAAATCAATATGACAATAAATGACGCGGCAAAGTATTTTATAATTATTCAAATTAACGAGAAACCATAGGAATTTGAGATTGACTCGGACGCCGAATATACGCTCTTATCGATAAGCAACTTCGAGAAACTCAATTTAGGAACGAAATTAAGTCGATGGAAATTACTTTTTGATTATATACCAAAGAAATGATCCGCCCTTTGAGAGTTGCTACCGTACTGACGGAGTATAAAGACAATCTTTAGAAGAAATATATGTTATTCCAAATGAATTTGCACTCCTGGGGCATATGGATCCGATATTCAACTAGAAGAAATCGATACTGAGATCAAAGCGGAAAATCAAATAAGAAACATTAGAAACATACACCAGATATATTCGAGCGATGATATTATCAAACAGTATCCGACTATATTTTTATATTATACAGAAAAAATCGGCCTTGTTAGCAACTTCAAGGTCATGTTGAAGCTTAAACCAAAGGCAAAATTAATTTTTAATAAAGAGCGCAACATTCTATTAAAAAAGAGAGAGTTAATAAAGAATTAGATAGTTTGGAAGCTGCCGGTATAATTTCAAAAACGATTTTTAGTAATTAGGGATTGCTTTTAATAGTCATACCTAAACCAGACGAAAGTATATGTCTATGTGTCGAATACAAGACGGGAATAAACGACTTGTTACTTTAAATTTTCCAATCAGACAAATTGAAGATGTATTACATAGTCTTCGAAATTCGAAATACCCATCATTTGATATCGATCCACAGGAGAATGCATAGGTTGAGCTTCGGAATTAAAACGGCCTCGTCAGAATGCAATAGAATGATGCATCAGATCTTGTCCGGATTGAAAAAAACAGAAGCATACTTTGATGATATCATTATGCACGGAGCCACCAGAGAAGAATGTATGCAAAATCTATGTGCTTGCCTACGTTTTCAAGAACTTGATCTTTACATAAACAAAAAAAATGCTTATTCTTTGTAGAAATCGAATATTTAGGTCACGTCATTCAATATAATCAATATAATTTTTAAATCTCCGAAAAAAACGAGTTATCCTTGATATGAAATACTCCAAAAATGTAGAAAAACTTCGCCGATTCCTAAAAATAATAACGTATTATTCTCGTTTTACATCAAACTTATTAAATTTTCCGTTGCGGAAATTACTATGCAAATAATGATGGAAAAAGTCTAGTCAAAGTGCTTTCGCCAAGTTAAAAAGAGAGATTGCGAATGATTGTGTCTTAATACCGTTCAACCTGGATTTTCCAATATATAGTATTAGCTTGACGCTAGCCCAACCAGCGTCGCCGGCATTGTCACATACGATAAATAATCAAGAACAACCAATAGCTTTTGCGTTAAGATCCCTAACAGAGGCAGAACGTAACTATAGTCAATTCGACCGGGGAGCACTCGCTCATTTTCACAGTTACGTATTTTTATAATTACATATGGAAAACAGTTTACACTTATTACAGATCCGCTTACACGATATTCTACCAAAACTCCTGACGATGACATCAGTACGCCTGTTACGTTACACGTCATTCCTGAGCAGATTTGATTATGAGATGCAATTCAAAAAAAGAGAACAAAATCAAAATATCGATTGTCTATCAAGAGCACCTTTGACTCATGCGTTAGACAGAGGAACAAGTGAAGTTCACCAGATATGCGCACAAACTGTCTTCGAGATTTCAACTGAAAGTTTAACACCAAAAATGCTAGTAGCAGAAACCGAGAAAGATGCAGAACTCTGGAATTTGAAAAAAAAGCTTCAAACAGAGACGATATCCTAGACAAAGGTATTATCTTCAGAGATAACAGTAGTTAAGTTCCAGCTTGTTTATACACAGGTTTTAACAGAATTACATGTTACTCATATTGGAATAACTAAGATGAAACAGCTTGTCAGAAGATACTGCTTCTGGAAGAACAATTGATCACGATATTGAACAATTGGTAAGATCGTATAACGCCCAGCTGTCAAAAATAACCCTCCTAAAGCACCACACCACCTATAGGAATCATCTCAAGCAAATTGGGAATCGAATTCATATCGATTATGCAGGATTCGAAGAGCACCAGTTCTTAATATTGATGCAGAATCGCAGTGGGCTGAGATTAAGACAATCTGACAAGTGCCAACTTCGGTCATATCGATGGATTTTCTAGATGAAATCTTCGCTATTCATGAATTCCCAAGAATCATTGTCTCCGATAATGCTACCTTACTTTTTACAAGTAATATTTTCAAAGAATATTGCAAAAACAGAGGCATTTTCATCACACCAAGTCATCCTGCTATCAATAGTTTTGTCGAACGGAATGTTCAAACATTAAAACAACGCCTCAAATGTATGGCCGAGAACAAAAGCCCGATGGGGAAAAAATCCAGACTATCCTATTTCGATACAAAGCTACCCCGCTTAATTGGTAAGTCACCAGATGAGTTATAACCTAAATCATCAAATATTCAGCTGTACTCCGACCAACAAGAACACATGTCAATAAATAGGAGAAAGAGTATAAGTCCGAGTATAAGTCTGTGTAATCAACAATAAAGCAAGCTGGAAATAAGGAAAGATCACGAATAAAGTAGGTCTATTCTACTACTATATTATCTTGGATGAAGAACCTCGGATAAAACGTCACATTGACCAACTTCGCAGTCAGAAAAGAAGAAAGTTCGACCGGCAGCTAACTAGCTTATCCTAACCAATCCATATCAATCAAGGTCAGCTCCCAACACCAGCAATCAACATAGACAAGTCCTAGGTTATCTAGGATTTTTCGTTCCCTCCTCCAAAAGAATGAAGATGACGCTGGTTAGATAGAGAGAAGTATGTAAAGCTTGAAATAAAGTGTGTGATTACTTCATGAATCCGTATGTATTAATTATGCCGAATACATCGACCGCAACCGAGTTAGAACATACACATTCTCACGCTCCCCCCCCCCCCATTTTACTTTTCCCATTTCTTCTTCCAGATCCGCTATCAAAAAGTTAAATAGTAAGAGGCTCAGCGAACACCCTTGTCTCATCCCTCTTGCCGTTCAGAAATCTTCTCCCAGATTTTTTCCTATCTTGACACTACTTTTCGTTTCTCTTACCTCCCCCACCCTCTTTATCAATTTCTCTCTCAGCCCTCTCTTTTTCATCGCTTCTATTAAAATTATCCTTATTCACCGTGTTGCCCTAAGATCCACGAATATTACCATCATCTCTCCCCCTTTCCTCCCTATTCTGTCTATTTATCATATAGTTCAGCACGCATATGTTGTTCCTTTTTTTTCTTAATGCTGTTTGATTATCCGGTATCAGCTCTTTTTCCTCCATTTCTTTCCTTACCCTTCCAGAATCACATGTACACTTTGTATAGAGAAGGCATTAGTGGTCACTCCTTTATACTCCCCTACTATCTCCCCCTCCCTTTTTTCCTCATTGGTAC
Source organism: Atta cephalotes (assembly GCF_000143395.1). Lineage (NCBI taxonomy): Eukaryota > Metazoa > Arthropoda > Insecta > Hymenoptera > Formicidae > Atta > Atta cephalotes. The sequence continues at coordinate 12,686,004 of NW_012130066.1, read as the reverse complement.
TATAAGCCCTACTTTCCATTCTTCCGGCCAACCCTTCTTCCTTCAAATCCTATTACAAATCTTCCACTCCTAATTCTTCAACTCCCTCTCCCCATATTTCCAAACTTCGTTCCCTTCCCATTCTTTAGATTTTCCATTATTTTTTCTATTCCATTATTTCTTCTCTTCCTGTCTCCCTTTCTCCGTCCCTCTCTCTTCCCTCCTCTCCCTTTTGACAACCCTGCCTTCTTCCCCTCCCCCCCCCCATAAAATACTCTTCCCACTCTGTCATCTTTATCTCTCTATTTCTTTGACTATATAACATGGATTGCAAGCAGCAACTTCAGACTGGTAGTTATCCCATGCATTAGAGAGAGAGGTACATCCAACATTAAGCCTCGACCTAAAAGCGCGACAAATTCAAATATACTTCCAGTTGAATCTATTACAAGAAACGTATATTTTGAGTTTAACATGTAGAATTAGTATAGTTTTTACTAAATTTGTAGTACACGTATATTGTGAACTGTGCATTATTATTGTAATGCATTCACATGAATCTTTTTACTTTTAGTAGTTTGAATCACAATGGATTCCTCAACTTGCATTTTAGAAGAAAACGCATCAGTCTTTTAAGCCATAATACACTCTTCTTATATATTGGAACAGTACGCAGTTTCTTTGTTGCAAAAACGACTTGTTGGTTTTTCTTCTACATTTTTTGTAGTTTTATTTAAATTAATTTCACCAGCTTTATTGAATTTAATTGAATTATTAAAATCTTGAATAATTAACTTGTTTACTTGAGATTCTTTAATTTCTTTAATTTTAGAATTATTTAAAGTTTCTCTATTCTCAAATATTTCCATACTATAAAAATGAATTAAAATTTTACTAAACAGAATAAATATATTGTTACGTCCAAGCTCCGCATGCATGAGCTGAGGGGGTGAATGCAACAGGAATTATTAGACCGATTTGGTCGTGTCCAGGCTCTGGACCGACGCAAATCGAGAGGCACTTTGCTTCGTCCTGAAGCTCCTAATGAGCCGGGAGTCGAATGGAGGACGAAGTGAAAACTTCAACTCATGCTCCGATAAACAAATACACAAGTCGTACTTCTAATTTAAAAGGCCCAAATTGGGTCACCGAGAAGGCGCTTTAATGCCAGATGTGCCTGTACGTCTGTATGCCCTGACTTTCGGTCATGGATCCTTAATCCAAGTGATTGGAGAGAGAATGAAGTGCAACCGCAGAGAGCTTACAATAAATATAAGGAGAGGTTTTTCAAATTTCAAAACAAATGAGGGTTAAATTTAATAGTAATATAATAAAAAAATATTTAGCAATAGTTTTGTTACACGATTTGTTTGGTTTATTTCGTTTTGGTTAGGTATGTTTTATGTGCGTGTATGAAAGTATCGTGTGGCAGAAGAGAGAAGTTACGAATAGGATAGCGAGAGAATAAAAAGAGAACGAGGTTTTGGGGAGTGGATCTGAAAGGCTTGATTTTCCTCGGACAATGATAATAATGAGTGGACCGATCAACAGAGGCAAGCAATTATCGTGAGATGATGACGACAGATGGAAATTATAGCGTGATCGGATTGTAATGTTTTTATTTTCTTGTACATGGGAACTCAAAAGGGAGAAAGAAAGAAAAAAAATAAAAATAAAGTAAAAATAAATGAATAATAAAAAAAACAAAATGAAATATTGAAATGAATTACCGAAAAAAAACGAGGGAGATCAGAGAATAGAGATATACCTATTTACTACTAAGATGCTCATCAGTGGGGATCTTCCAGCTAGGGTGTGCGAAGTTAATGATGCTTCTTCAGCATTCTAAATTTTTAAATCTCACAGGCCAAGTATGCGAGGTCGATGGAACTTCTCCCACACTGCTTCTAAACTCTGAGTTTTGAAGTGTTGACCGATTAAGAAAATAAGAACTTCGGACTCTACGTCCGTCTTCAGAAAGAAATTAAGAAAAAAGGCTCTGAGTCCCGCGAAACTGAGGTATTTTTATAGTAATCTGCCTTGATTAACAGCGCACTGATTGATGGATAGATTCGTTGATTAATTAGGTGATTAATTAGGTGATAGGGACCTATTCTTTCTTTCTAATTGGTCAAGGGTGGAAAAGGATCGGAATTTGTAGCGTGTGGAAGTGTCATCCTTAATTTTATGACCTTAATATTTGTGGGAAAACGCATGTACAGTGCGTCGGCAAATCATCCAGAATCTACCCCTGAACGTCGCGTGTCGCTTTTTAGATTTTGTGATCACGGACTTGTGAGAATCGTTCGCGACTGTTATTGTTAAAAAGTATCTTGACGCCGATCTTACGCTTCCAATGACATATTTATTATTATTTTAGTCGCAGTGTCCTAGGGACACACACCCAGTGTCCCCTTGGTCCCGCTGTTTGTGCACGCTCGATTTTTAATTTATCTTGAAGCGATATTTACGAGATACTGAATTCTTCGTTTTAGTTTTTAGAATGGGAAAAGAAAATTTTTAGTTTTTTCTAGACTATAACGCTCAACTTGTGTGTTATTCGCAGCTGTCTTTTTATTTCAACGAATTTCAGACCTCCATGAAAGAAAAGAATCCGCTGGTAACAATATATTATATCTATTATATAATACATATTCGTGTGTGTGTGTGTGTGTGTGTGTGTGTGTGTGTGTGTGTGCGTGCGTGCGTGCGTGCGTGCGTGCGTGCGTGCGTGCGTGCGTGCGTGCGTGCGTGCGTGTGTGTGTGTGTGTGTGTGTGTGTGGGATGAGATCAAGGAGAGGGAGAACCTTGCAGATTCGGCGAGAGTTTCAAGAGATTGAAAAATCTCGTCGAAAGACCTGTTATCCTCAGAAGGGACGAGGGAAAAAGAGAGGAAAGGAACTTCCTCGGGGTGTGGAGAGTCTGTCAAAGTGGGAGAGTAAGAAAGGGAAGGAAATTCGAGATCCAAGAAAGAAGGTATATTCCGAGGGGAATTATCGATAGGATTGTTGGAGGTGAGATCTACGGAGACGTCGGAGGAGCGCTGATTCCGATATTTTTGGCGCAAATAAGCCCTTCTAAGCCGACAAAGAGTTGATGGGACATAAATTGCCCTGTTTGTATTCGCTTAATGATTGGAACGATAGCTTTTTGGAGTTTCTCAAGTTTGACCAGTTTCCTGCTCTGTATCTGTTCCGCCAGACCATCTATTAAAATTTTCTCTTGTTAGTGCCTATGACATAGAAGGAGAAGATAATTCCGAAGAAAAGGGGAAAAAAATAGATTTTCCAGTTATGGTTTGGTTCTAGGGAGAGTAATCGGGGTTACTTAAGAAGTTTTATTGCTTAGATAACTATGGATACGGAAAAGAAGAATCATTTGAAGCGTTTTAGCGCTTAAGTAATTCAGAGTAAAGAAAGAGGTGAATCACTTGAAGCATTTTACCGCTTAAGTAATTTGTTAGGAGAAAGAATAAGCAGGATATGTGGTTAAAGGGAGAATAGATCGAGGAGAAATGAGGAAGCGAGAGAATTATAATATGTATATATAATATATATATATATATATATATATATATATAATATATAATATTGATAATCATATAACCTTACAATTAAGTAACATGGGAAAGGAAAAAGAGAAAAGAAAAAAAAAGGAATTGTTCTTACTGTTTGCTGGAAGTGGTAGCGAATTACAGCGGGAATACTTGTCTCAGTAGTGTCCCAGTCATAACTCTTAACTTAAGAAAAATCGTCAATGCGAACTGTTGATTTTGATTGGATTGCACTGAACCGAAAACCCGCACTTAAATGTTTGTCGATTGATTTTGAATGTCACTTCGAAAGACCTTTTTTTTTATCGACTGAAAGATTTTTATGACTGCTCGAAAAGTTTTCTAGTGATTGACTGCTCGAAAAGTTTTTTAGTGATTACCTGCGGTTTTCCGAAGGGCTATATATATATATATATATATATCGAAATGTGATGCAATTAGGTACTTGAACTTTGGATAGATGATTCATCTCTTTTTTCCAAAAGTTTCCCAATTATTTCGAAAGAATAGGAGTGATTAATGTATGAGTTTTATGTATGAGTCAGAAAAAGACTTATCTGTAAGTCATAGAGCCAATACAAGTGGTTTCAATAGAACACTAATAATTATTTTCCTTCAATTGATGTCCAGTCATTTATAATAAACAAAATCAATATTCGATCTGCCATGCTTTTGACCCCGTTATTTGCATTTGAGAGAAAATTTAAAAAATTTTAATCCAATTTAATCCATTCTTGTTTACTGGAGCCTTGGACAAAGCAGTACACTACCATTTCGATATTTTAATATAAAAATATCTTTTTATACAGTTAAACTATTCGCACCTTTGAACGTTTACTTGCGATAGGATTGATATGACATCATTTAGTTTATGCATTCCTCAATTAATCGATGATGACGCGACATATCTTGACATCCAGTATGAAATTGCTGCTAGCAGCCCATGTTATATAATCAAAGCTTTATTTACCCCTGTCCACTTCTTCCTCTCCATGTTCACCACTTCCCATACTTGACTCTCCATCTTTACTCCCTCCACCATTCTTATCTATCTCTCATTTTCTTCCTCTCATTTTTTCCTCTCACATAATTATATTCTCTTTTCCTCTCCTTATACCTCTCCTTTTTTTTCTTCCCATTTTTTCCTCTCACATAATTATATTCTCTTTTTCTCTCCTTATACTTCTCCTTTTCTTCTATTTCCGTTCTCTATGCTCTCAAATTCCTTCCCATCTCTTCCTTACTTTTCTTCCTTACCATTCCTACCTAAGTCCCCTCCGCTTTTTTTCCTTTTCTCTCTCTCTCTCTCTCTCTCTCTCTNTCTCTNTCTCTCTACTCTCTTC
>NW_012130066.1:12666571-12681109 GCF_000143395.1 Atta cephalotes | reverse complement strand
CCTTTATTCGTTCCTTCCTAACTAACTTACCCTTACCTACTCTTCCTTCTCTTCTTTCTTCTCTACTACTCCTACTCCTCCTCTTTCTTTCTTCTCTCTCTCTCTCTCTCTCTCTCTCTCTTTCTCTCTCTCTCTCCCAATTTCCTTTCTGTTTCTTCTAGCGCCTTTCTAATTCTCCTTTTCATCCATTCCATCTTCTCTTTCCCCATTCCTCCTCTTCCATTCTGCCCAACTTCCTCTTAAATGTTTCCCTTCCTCATTCCATATCCCTCTTCCCCCCTTCCTTCAACCCTCTTTCTTTTTTTTCCTGTTACCTCTTTCTCTCCTAATCCGTTTGGGTGATGATCTGATTCTACATTAACCCCAATCATATAACTTTCTCTCTTATTGTCTCATCCAGTATATAATCAATGACCAACTCTCCTCTTCCTCTTGTATATCCATTCCCTTTTCTTGTCTTCCTCTATCCTTCTATTCAAAATTGTCCATCCTCTATCATATAATGAACTCTAACAATTTCCTCCCTTCTCCATTATCTTTTTATCCTTTGAATTCCTTCCTTGCTTTCCCTCCCGCTTTTCATCCTCTCTCTACCCCGTTCTCGCATTAAAATCCCTTCCTTCTATTCTCATCCCTTCTTTCTCCTCCATACATTCCTTAAACTCTCCAGTATCTCCTCCATCTCTATAAATTCTCAAATCTCTATAAATTCTCACTATCCTCTAACTATTTTTTCCACCTTATCCTCCCTATCATTATTCCTTCCTCTTTTTCCTCTTCATCACCCCTTTCCACTAACTCTCTCCTTATTCCCCTTATCATGCTTCCTATTGCTTTTCCCTTCTTGGATAACTGCAGAGAAAAATTGTAATTTTTCTGCAATTTATAGGATATTATAGCTTTACAAGTATGCATATTTATTTATGGAACATTTATGTAATAAAAAAATCATGAATTTAATAATGTATGAGCCAAATATTTATGTTAATAATAGCAAATTTATATCAATTGTCGATAATGTGAGAGTTCCTCAATTATCTTCAGGCCTTTTATACCGAAAATTTGTTGTCTAGTTGAAGGTCTTTAATAATAATATCTCGTCGGTGCTTCTGTTAAATACCTTAGAACATATAGACATGGAGGGAGCATTGTGATTCAGAATTATGTCTAAGATGCGTGTGAGAGAGAAAAATATAAGAAGATGCGTATAAGAAAGACAGATGTATATATGGAACATTCATTCTTTCTGAGCATACTTTAAAATGCCGATTATACTGTAACGGTACTGTATAATAATTATACTGTAACGTAACATACTATAATTATACATACTATAATTATAATGTCTGCAACGTTGATACATGCATATAGAGGACGAAAGTTCTTTGAGTATATATGGAGGAAGAATTGCATTGTTTCCTTTAGATTGAAAATATGTTCAAAGTCCATGTGAGAGAAACTATAAATACTCGTCTGCGCATGTGTCAAAATTATCACTTGCATCACAGTTTCGACACTTTTTACACTTAATGTCTGAACTGCTTACTACTCCGTGAAAATCAGTGAACGATAGCGATATATTGAAATATCAATTAGTGGTAAAATGTCTATCACACACTCAAAATCGATGTATTGCATTTTATGCGAAAATCGCAAGAAATCTGTTTCCTACTATGCGTAAGTAAACATTTATTAAAATCTAAAATGTGATATAAGTTTTGTGCCAGTTTAATAAAGACTCTTAAATACAATGCAATATTTTTTCATTAATTATTTACGATTTTTTATGGGAATTATATACTGCATTTATAAATATAGTCTGTAAGAATTTTATGTGATCGTGTGTGAAATATGCTGGAGATCTTATGTTCTAATCTTACGTTTTTTTTCCTTTTTTCACATATTTTTTCTGAAATAAACTTATTAATACATATATTAGGACAAGCATATTTTTATATAATTATTAAATTTATTATATCGTGTTTTAAACATTTCAAACAAACAATCAAAATATAATCAAACATTAGAAAGAATATAGATAAAAATTACTAAAACCATATCAGAGGTTGGACACATATAAATAAATTAATTTATTAAATCTTCATTATATATCAGTGAGTAATAAAAAGTTCAAATCGGACCTACACTTTGTTGAAAAGCGAGAAAAATTGGAATCATGAGTTAAAGTATTTATATGAATGTTTCCGATAATTCAAGTTTGAGTTAGTTTCACTAGGACCGAAAAATATGATAGAGATAACCACCTAATACTTTCATGATTCATAATAACTCAACGCTGTCTTGTATGTCATGAGTTCCCTGTGGGAATCCCTGCTAAATAATTAACCACCTCCTGTTCCAGTGTGAGAAATTTAATCTGAATTCGTTTCCTATCCATAACTATATATTGCTAATAAATTCCCTAATTCCTCTCCGAACTTTCTCCCTGCTCTTCATTCCCCTTTCCCCAAATTGTGTCGCCTGCTATTGGCTTACATGAAAGCCAATGAATTTTTCTTTTAGACCTCCTTTGCTCTTCTCCCTTCTCTCCTATGACGCGCGACTTACCGGTGGGCAGCAAGCGCCTGGAAGCAGAAAATAGGAGCAATCATTTCGAAATCGATCGAAACTCTAGCAGACTGGTAATCCCTTCACAATTTATAACTAGTACCGCGGATCAGTGGCCTAGTCTCAACCTAGCGGGTTGCGTGGCCAACACAAGAAGAAGAAGAAGAAGAAGAAGAAGAAGTATGCTATGAGTTAAGTTAGTTAATCTATTTACGATCTTTTTGAATGTTAAGCTGAATTAACTCTAAAATTACAGAGAAGCAATAAAAAATAAGTTTCACAAAATTTACAAATTGTGAGACGGAATATGCTTTTTTTAATTTATACTAAGATTAAATTTACTTAACGTTACAATCATATAAAATTATCTCGTAATTTTAAAATGCATTACTGAAAATATTTAACTATAATTATTTAATTTATTCACAAACATTTTTGTTATATAATTAACAATTAAATGTTATTAGGTTAGATTATTCTATGTAATTAAAATTATTTTAATATCTTGATATTTAACTGTGATTAAACACTTCCAGATAAAAAATAGATGTATAAGGTATTTTGGATTTTTTTTAATAATGAATCAGATGATGAATATGATTTTTCTGAAAGAGAACGTCATAATAGAATTTCACGTTATTATAAAGATATTATTTTGACATATTCTTTAACAGGTAAGACTTCGAAAAAAAAAAAGAAAGCGTGAGGAAAGAATAGTTTTACTTATTATTTTGTATAGATAGTTCATATTAATTTCAGTAAAATAGTATTATTATTTGAACAGATTTTAAATCACATTTTCGAGTAGAAAAGCGTACATACGAAAAAATAGTACAAGATCTTGGACATTTGTATCGTGATCAAGGTGAAAAAAAGATTGAAAAAAATATCTCCTGGAAAGCAAATAACTCTAGTAATTAATCTTCAGTAATCAGGAAGTTTACAGGTTAATATTATTTAAATGTGAAATACTTTTATCAAATATATTTATAATAATAAAAGATTCTTTGTTTTCTTCAATTTCCTTTTATTTGTCTTTTAGATTTTTTTTAAGCGTTTATATATTTTTAAATCTATCTTTTATAAAAATTATATATTTGGCTTTTGGAAATAAATAGTTTAGTGACTTTTAATTGCCTTTATATATGTTCATTCAAATTATTAGGTGTACAACTTTGCTTCCGCCGTTTTTTTTTCGAAATTCGAGGCTTTATTGTAAAAAACTGGTTATACATTTATGATTCAAAGTATTGTCCATCACTGGCCACTACTTTCTCCCATCTTTCGGGTAGCGTACGAATCCCGCGTCGAAAAAACTGATCATCTTTTGAAGCTATCCACGAATCGATCCAATTTTTTACTTCTTCATAAGACCGGAAGTGCTGGTCAGCCAGGCCGTGTGCCATTGATCGAAACAAGTGATAGAGGGAGCAACGTCTGGAGAATACGGCGGGTGGGGTAGAACTTCCCATTTCAACGTTTCCAAGTATATCTTGACCACTTTCGCAACATGGGGTCGAGCATTGTCATGCTGCAAAATCACTTTATCGTGTCTCTCGTTGTATTGCGGCCGTTTGTCTTTCAATGCTCGGCTCAAACGCATCAATTGCGTTCGCCTGTGATTGTTTCAGTCGGTTTTAACAGTTCATAATACACTACGCCGAGCTGGTCCCACCAAATACAGAGCATGACCTTGGACGTCAAAATCACCGTTCTTGAAGCGTTGAAATCACGACACGTTCTTTCACTAATAGCGGTCTCACCATAAGTATTTGAGAGCATTCGATGAGCCTCAGCCGCAGATTTCTTCATATTGAAGCAAAAAATTAAAACCTCCCGCAAATGACGAGAATTTGGCTCGTAAACTGACATTTTCAATCGAGAATAACTTTGTGATGCAGACACAAATCGACTAATGTTTCTATGGGGTTATGTTGACAGATGCCCAAGTTTATTGTATGACGTCTATGATCTATTTATTTCGACCACCACTTACCGCTAAAGCCATCTATAGAAAAACGGCGGAAGCAAAGTTGTACACCTAATAATTATGCATATAAATTTTTTATAGTATTAAAAATTTTAGAATATTAAAAATTTTTATGCATAATTAACATTTTGTGCATAATAAAATAATTATTATGAATATTGACGAGCAAGAGACACCGGGGTATCTCACTGATATTAGTAACACAATGTGTAAGACAGCGAAAGGACACCGTGAGCCATCATCACGTTCAATTATGCTTTCTTTCTCAATCATCTTGCATTAAAGACAGAATGTCGGAGCGCTCTCCTCTACTTTCTCTCTTCGCGCTCCTCGCATCCTCCGCGTTTCCAGTAACACGTTCGTGAACGCTTCGGTAGTATGTAGCGTCGCGTGCCGAACGCCAAGGGACACCATTTCTGATGCGTATACAATGCAACGAATGGGTTGTATCCATGGTCTTTTGTCTTTTGTGATTAATGGCTCTGGTCCTCCTTGTACCTTAACGAGGTAACCGGAATATAGAGATAAGAAGTTTTGAAATTAGGTTTTGAAAAATGTGATCAAGTTTTTGAATTGGTATTGATAGTGCTCGGAACACGGCGTTCGAATCGCAAACTCCTCTCATATACGCTTACGCACACACAACCAAACACATACTGGGGAAAAAGTTCGTGGCGTTTTTCCCGCTAGATGGCATTAAATGTTCAGCAACTACTAATCGCATCACTAGATGTGTGTTTAAAAAGTGACATTTTAACTTTTGTTTTGAGAAAAAGATTGAAATCGGTGAAGTGGATCAAAAGTTATTTTATTTTGAAAAATGGAAATAAATAAGGAAAAAATTCGCTACATTTTGCAGTATCACTACGATAAAGGCAAGAATGCTGCACAGGCTTGTGAAAAAATTTGCACTATTTACGGTGAAGATACTCTATCAAAATCAGCAGCACGGAAATGATTCGCTCGCTTTCGTGCTGGAAAATTTCACGATGTGAAAAATGAATTTCGCTCCGGTCGACCAATCACTGAAAAGTCTGATGAAATCATGATAAAAGTCGAGCGTAATAAGCATGTGAGCACTGTGGAGATTGCCAGGGAGCTAGGCATCGACCACAAAACAGTTTTAAATCATTTAGCAAGCTGGATACAAAAAGAAGCTCAATGTTTGGGTTCCTCACGAGTTGAGTGTTAGGAACATGATGGACCGAATTAACATTTGTGATACGCTACTGAAACGGAATGAAATTGAGCCATTTCTGAAGAGAATGATAACTGATGATGAAAAATGGATCACCTACGACAATCCAATTAGAAAAAGATCATGGAGAAAAGGCGCAAGCAATCGCAAAACCTAGATTGACGAGGAAGAAGGTGATATTGTGTGTGTGGTGGGACTGGAAGGGAATCGTTCACTATGAGCTGTTATTGTCCAATCAAACAATTAATTCCGAACTCTACTGTGAACAACTGCAGAGATTACGACAAGCAATTGAGAGGAAGCGGCCAGAATTAATCAATAGGAGAGGTGTCGTCTTCCATCACGACAACGCTCGACCACATATCTTTAATGACTCGGCAAAAATTGCGAGAGCTTGACTGGAAAGTTTTAATGCATCCACCATATAGTCCTAACATAGCAGACTATCATTTGTTTAGGTCTCTGCAGAATTCTCTTAATGGTGTAAAGCTAGCTTCAAAAGAGGCCTGTGAAAATCACTTGAAGCAGTTTTTCGATCAGAAACCACAGAAGTTCTATCGCGATGGAATTATGGCTCTGCCCCAAAAATGGCAAAATATTATAGAAAATAATGGAGCATATTTGGTTTAAATAAATTGATTTCAATACTCTAAGAAAAACACTTTAATTTTACTAAAAAATCGCCACGAACTTTTACCCAATATAATCTTGTTATGTGTTCACTCTTCTCAAGAATAGAGACGTTATTTTTTGACAGCATGCTCTAGGCAGTAGGAAGAAATTAAAACTGCATGAAAAATGGAGCATTCTTCGTGTAAAATATGACCTACCATGCAAACTGGGAGAACGGTGTGGTGGAACGAAAGCGACATTTCGATCGAATTAATTCAGATGACCACTTTTGACCACGCTCTTTGACGGCCTCGTCTATGTAAGTTTGCCGAACTCCTATTCTCTATACTCCATGGTCGTACGTTTCAAAGGAAACGTACATTTCATATTTGATGAAGATCAAAAACGACAGTGCTCGACAAGGCAAAAATAGACAGAGATTTAAAATAATAATGATATTATAATAAATGCGCTTAATATGCTATAGAAAATGTCGAAATCTCAGAAAGAAGAAGATGATAAATATTATACTTGTCTCATTAATAATAAAACTTTATGACAACTATTTGTCAAGTAGACCAAAAATTTGAAACATTTTTTACATTTAGATTTTCAAAAATTATATAATATGTTGCATTTCCAATTTTAGAAAATATTTATTTTTAAGAATGAGAAAAAATATATCAAAAATATATCAAAAATAATAAGGAAAATATTAAAAATAATATTTTCCTGCTAATTTTAACCTACACATTAAGTACAATAATACATCTTTTGTTGTCAGACATGTTGAGAGTTTTATGGACCGCTAAATTTGCATCAAGAAATGTTAGTATTTCGCATATAAAATATTTTTAAAATTCAGTTAAATTCTACATATGATTTTACATATATCACTGTATATATTAATATAGGTCTATTTTTGTTTCTAATTTCAATATATTATTCAACAAAAAATAGGAAACACTTTAAAACACGCTCAAAATTCCGTAATATTCAGAACACCGTAACATGGTGAAAAATTATATAGACAAAAAATCAAAAAAGCATTTGAAAGCTTGAAATCTCTACTTTTGAAATCGATAATTAATATTCCGATATGACTGATTCTTTATGGAGATATACAGATACAAGTGGATACCCGTCAAAATTCTCCATACAAGTGAATACTCCATTAATGACTATTTTTGCTTCAATAACTCGATGAAAAAAGATCGTACAATACTCAATAAAAAATCAAATTGAAGGTAAAGATTCACTCCTTCGATTGCTATAAACCGTATTTCTGAATTTTACTTCATGTCAGATCTTCATAAAGTATAAAAATTTTTCAAATGTGAACGAGTATTCATTTGTATCTGTATATCTCCATAAAGAATAGTCATATATCTCCATAAGAATCAATCAAATTCGAATATATTACGCAATTTTGAGTGCGTTCTAAAGTGTTCCCTATTTTTTGTTGAGTAGTGTATTTCTGGAATGAATCAAATGAAATCATAAAATAATACGTGAAACATGATATTTATAAATCAACGATTTATTGACAATTTCAAATAGCATGATGTTTAAAATTGGGACACAAAAGATTTTTAAGATCTCTTCAGTTAGAAATGATAATAGAATCGACATCGATTTGATGCTTTCGACGTCGATTGACATCAAATCGACATCGATTCGATGTCGATTCCATTATCATTTCTGATTGATTTAAGACGCCATAACATAAATCTTTAAGGCGTTTTGTCCTAATGGACATGTATCTTTTAATATCCTTAGAAAATAGAAAAAACTTATTTTGTAGCCTCTCTATTAATATTTTTGCATGTAGCAGAAATACAAGAAATTCCATCTATTTTATTCATCTTAATATGTGTAATTATATACAATATTCACTCAGTTCTCAATCATAATTTATTGTGTCTCAATCGTCGTCGCCACAATTTTAAGCTATGACAATCTGCCATATTCTTGATTTTAAGGCAACGCATGCGCAGAACAAAACTGAACTCTTCGTTTCATACTGTCATGGTGGAAAGAATGAGGTGAAATATTGCGTATACGATAGCAGGGTTGAATAGTAATTAGCTGAAACGTTAAAAGTTAAAAAAAAGTTAAAAATTAATAACTTTTAACTTAATTAATTTTAAATGCATTAATTTTTAACTTAATTTAATTACTTTTCAACTTTTATGTATTAACTTTTTAATGTATATTAACTTTTAATGTATTAACTTTTTTTAAATTGAAAATTTTTCTATCTTTCTTAATGCTAATATTTTTTTCTATAAAGTCTTAAATATTAGAGAATTAATTTAGAAAAAGTTCAATAATTTTATGATGAGAGACTATAATAAGAGTCACACCTTACAGTAGCCAGTTTTTATTAACTCGCTAGATTTTGAATTCCCGCTATTTAAATCACAATTAATTTTAGATATCGCAAACATTATATAAATATGAAATGAGCCTTAGAAGAAGAATTATTGTAGAACAGAGTTGCGCATCCACCCATTTTCAATTTTTACGTATATTTTTTTAACAAATATCTAGTCGATATAGTTATAAACATGCATGAACAGTCGTTTTAATCATTAAAAAATATTAGATAAAGGTTAAAGAAAGACAAATAATGCAAACATATACTCTTTCTCTCTCAAGATTTTGATAAAACACCTTAAGTTATTTATATATAAGTAACAAAGTTATATATAAGTATGGATATAAAATTAAATTTTGTCTAATAATCTATATTTGTAAGGATTATTTAAAGTAATCTCATTTAAAAAAAAATTAGGACAATCTGATCTCAAAAATAATTTTTTTCAAAATTAACTTTTTTTTAAACTTAAGTTAATTTAATCTTAACTTTTATTAAGTTAATTCTTGATTCCTTCAACTTTCAACTTAATTTTAATAATTTTATAAGTCATTAACTTAATTTAGTTTTAAAAAAATATTAACTTACCCAACCCTGGGCATAGCAATACTAAAAATAATCAATCAAATTTTCTCCAATATGCATTTTCCTTTAATAGGATTGCAGGTCCTATACTATATAGGTTACGCTAGAATAGCATCAATCAAACATTACCCAAATTTACTCTCCTACTGCGCATCCATGGGAATACTTCACTTTATTTTTTCCACCATGGTAGATGCTGTCGCTATTGTATGTAGTTATACTGTATCTCAACCGTGCACAGCGTACACATTCTATTCCAATTGAATCGTGCACAATGGTCTAGTTTCCACCCAGAGTTTAAAACGGATAAGAATGTAAGAACCAACCAACTATAATCGAGCATTTCCCATTCGACTGTAACAGGGGAATACTCGACTACTACTGTAATTGGCTAGTTCTTACATTCTAATCCAGTTTAAACCCTCGGTAGAAACTAGATCAATGTTATATTGTATTCTTGTGTACATTTATGTTAAGATGTATTAAGTAATTGGAAAGCACCCTATGACTGCTATGACTGCTATTGTAGATCCTGCATTATTCTTACACTATGGTTAAAATTGAAGTATAAATTAGATGAATGCCTGGTTTATGCTTCGGTCTTAACTCTAAAATTCAGCCAATTGAATACAGATTTTAGGACTAATTAGGATTGGCCCCTATTGACTGAATTTTAGGATTTTAAGGTTAAAACCAAAACATAATAAATGAAACATCAACTCTTTTTTATTTAATTTTGGATCGAGTTGCCGCTGAATGCTTCGAAGCATTTTTTGATTGTTCAATTAGTAAAATTCTTTTTTCCGATTGATTAATCAAAGTATTCGTAATGACAATTCGACCACACCCTTAATCCGCCCTACTTACCCACGAATGTACCACCTTGATCAAAAAGTTCCCGGAATTACCACCAAGTGATGCTCTGAGTCAGCTGATTTGAATTCTGTTTTTTTTGGTTGCCACATCTATCATTGACATTCCCACCAAATTTTATCACCATAGCTTGACATTTGTAAAAGTTATGCCGTCTTGAGTACATCTACCTCTGCACATATTTTCGATTTTTTACAGTTTTAAAAATGGAATGGATTTTGCATCATGATAACGCACCATCGCACAGTGCCATCATTATCCGTGAATTTTTAACCAAGAACGAAACCATCCAACAGCCATCGAATTCACCTGATGCTCCCTGCGATTTTTTTCTGTTCGATCGAATCAAAAAACCATTACAGGGAACGCGTTTTAACAGCCGAAAAGAGGTAATAGAAAAATCGAAAACGGCTCTGATGGCTATACCGACAATAGAGTTCCAGAAATGTTTCGAGAGCTGGATCAAGCGTTGGCATAAGTGCGTTGCAGTCGATGGGGAGTACTTTGAAGGGGACAATATCACTTTTGATGAATAAAACTTGTATTTTGCATTTTTTGAATGAATTCCGGGAACTTTTTCAAGATATGCTACACTATTATACCGTAATGTATGCGTATAATCGCATTTATTATTGCAAATATAAAAAATATAACAAAAAAATGTTTATAAACAATATTTAATTATAAAATGAATCCTCATCTAACTGTGTCATAGGTATTCTGGCGCATTCACTATGTTTTATAAATGAATACGTAGGTGAACGTTTTCGTGTATCATACAATGGATAAAAGATTGGTGCAGAACTGCGATGTCTTTCTGATAAAATATGTCTTCCTTTTAGACTATATGACTTCGTCGTTTTATCATATCATAATTTGTTTTGATGTATGTGGCTAGGCTTGAACTTTTCAAAATTTCTTTGTGTATCTTACGATAATCAATGCTAAAAAGATACAAAAAAATACACTAGAAATAAATATTGTATATTATATAATATTTATTTCTAATATATATGATAAATTTTTTGTTTATATATATATATATATAATATATACATATATATGCGGAGTGTCCTAGAATGATCACCAAATATTTCGTATGCTGGTAAAGCGGACTAATCAGCCAGTCAAAAATGATATTGGAATCGACATCAATTTGATACTTTTGACATCGAATCCTCATTTTGCAATTTTCGCAATTAACAAGATATTAATTATTAAAAATCGCCGAATATTGATTTTTATTAATTTTTTATTCAAGTACTATCGACTCAGTTTAGTTCATTCTACTGGCAAATGAAATATTTTGGCGGTCATTCTGAGATACCCTGCATATATACATATGTATATAGTGTGTTTGATAATTAACAACAAAACTCTCGCATAGTAGCAGAAACTGCTAAGCTAAGTCGAAAAGTCCTCATTTTGCAATTTTTGCAATGGTTAACGAGATATTAATTTATAAAAATAGCTAAATTCACCTGACTTACCGCCCAATGAAGTGTACGTCCGCCATTGCTAGACGTGTTAATGCTAATGTCACTTGTAAACAACGTGTTTAGTGACGAAGACGTGTATATCTCTCTGATCTTTTATTTCACTGCGTGCTTGCATTCCGGCGGTAGGCTGAATTTGGTTAATAAATTCCATAAATTAATATCTCATTAATCATTGCAAAAATTGCAAAATAGTACAAGACTTTTTATTCAATTTAGTCCGCTCTACCAACACATGGAATATTTGGCGTCATTCTGGGACACTCATATATACAGGGTGTCTCAAAAGTTTTTGCCAATCGCTTTTGTGTAGTTAGAGTGGACTAAACTGAGTCGAAAAGCTATTTTCGTAATAGTTAAGTTTATTTTCGTAATAGTTAATAGTTAGTCTTGAATAATTTTTTACTCAAATATCATTAATTTTACAGAAAAACTGCAAGAGACAAAAATCATTTCAGAATTTTTATCAAACTTTAACTTTTTAGTACAACTTTTTAGCATTTTCTTATTTTTACCAATATGAAAACATATGATATTAAAAAATTCTGAAAAAATTCTTAGTATTTTATGAGAAAATAAATGATTTTTATCTCTTGCAGCTTTTCTATAAGTATTTGATAGTATTTGAATAAAAAATTATTCAAGACTAATATTTGACAATTTTTAGTAATATTTTGTTAACTATTGCAAAAATTGCAAAAAATATGAATTAAAAATTATCAATTAAATAACAACAAACCTATTCACATTTTTACATAGAAAATGCACTCTGAGCAGGTTTATCAGGCACTTTGGATCCTATGCATGTCCGTAAAAGGTATGAATTTTGATCCGGATTCTTCATCTAGAAATTTTATCACACTTCCTGACTTGATACTGTAAGCTAGTATGATTCATTGGTGGACACAACTCGGGAGAATATGCTCCAGGTCCAGAAACATGATTTGGCACTACAAATATTAATATTATTAAGTATGGTTCCTTACGTCATATAGGAACGCCACCCACACGATAAGTTGTGCGCAAGCTTGCTCGCAGCGCGCGCGCGCGACGAATACTCCCAGGAAGCTGGCGCATCTAGCGAAAACCCGCGCTCAAGATCCATCCGGCAATAGATATAAGATCCGCCGGAGAGAAAGAGAGCAGTTCACTTGCATTCTTAAAAAGTTGTAACCAGTGGTTACCAAGCAGTGATGCGAATTCTGGGTCGCTTACTAGTATGGTTACTAGTATGAAAGGAGCATAAGAAGGTACATACATTACAATGAGTCCATCAGTGTATACTATACTCTTTTCATGCTAATAACCGTTCTGCAAGCAGCCTGGAATTCGCATTACTGCTATCAAGCTGTATTATATTCATGGTGAAAGGGATAACATGGTGTGTGCAATTTGCAAGCATCTTTCTCTGAATCGCCCTTTCTATCTATGAATTTCGAAGAAAGAAACTAACGTTGCCAATTGTGAAACGCTAAACATAGGACGATATTCATAGTTCGTTTTTATTTTAAACTGTCTTAAATGTCTTAAGATACTAATACAGTCTTTGGATTGACTTATGATATCTTAAAACTGTATTTAAGACAGTCTTAAATGTAAGATTGACTATGAATACCGACCTGCTTCGTGTCCATGAAATTGGTACTAAACTTGTTTAACACACTTTATGTTTCTCTATAGAAAGAGAAACATAAAGTGTGTTAAACAAGGAAAGATTCAGTACCAATTTCACGACGCGAAACAGACTGTATTCATAGTTAATTCTTGCATTTAAGACTGTCTTAAGTACAATCTTAAGATGTCATAAGTCAATCCGAGAACTGTATTAGAATCTTAAAACATTATTTAATATAGTTTTAGCGTTACACAATTGGCAGTTTCTTACAATTAGTCTCTTATCGACATTCATAGACAAAGGGGACGGAGATTCAGAGAAAGATGCTTGCAAACTGCACACCATGTTATCCCTTCTAACACATCATATTACCAGACGAGCGAAGATCTTATTGACATAGTATATACAGTAGCGCAATTCTCTGTCGGCATCTTTGATGTTAGTGTTGGCCAAAATGGAGTGCGTGAAATAAGTTATCTAGCGTTACCTAAACTTTTTTCTCTTTTCATTCTTTTTTCACTCTGTTAAAATTTCTTGCAAAACTCGCTAGATTTATTCGCAATCCAACGAATTCATTGAAGTGAGTAAGCACTATTGTAAGAACATATTGGAGCATGAAAATAAACCTAATATTGCAATGAAATAATTGAAACTTTATAAAAATTAATAAAAATAAATTGTAAATAAATTGAAACATAAAGAAAAAATATAGAAAATTAGGAAAAATATTAAATTAACTTAAAAATGTATATTTGTATAAAGAAATATTATGTAATTATATATTTATGAAAATATTATGAGAAAGCTGTTATAAAAGAAATTTACATACATACATGTCCAAAAAATAAGTTTAAAATACAATAAATAAAAAGAAATCTTTCTTGCTCGGTTTTCTATGTTACTTTTTCATTTTATCACTTTTTCACAAAAATTAGATCAATCTCTCGAGATTTCTCACACAACATTTCACCAAATGGACGTAATACTTCCTTCTAAATTTCTACTGTGAACCATGTATGTTTGAAAGACAAATGTTTAATGAAATGTTAAATGGAAACGCTTGTTAAATAGAGAGAGGAACAGAGAGAGAGAGAGAGAGAGAGAGAGAGAAAGAGAGAGAGCAAATAAAAAAGGAGAAAGAGACGGGGCAACTTATTTCACGCATGTCCATTGCACTCCATTTTAATCAACATAAAATAAGAAGAGTTGCGCTACTATATA
>NW_012130066.1:12658756-12664208 GCF_000143395.1 Atta cephalotes | reverse complement strand
AATCACAGGCAATTGATGCGTTTGAGCCGAGCATTGAAAGACAAACGGCCGCAATATAACGAGAGACACGATAAAGTGATTTTGCAGCATGACAATGCTCGACCCCATGTTGCGAAAGTGGTCAAGATATACTTGGAAACGTTGAAATGGGAAGTTCTACCCCACCCGCCGTATTCTCCAGACGTTGCTCCCTCTATCACTTGTTTCGATCAATGGCACACGGCCTGGCTGACCAGCACTTCCGGTCTTATGAAGAAGTAAAAAATTGGTTCGATTCGTGGATAGCCTCAAAAGATGACCAATTTTTTCGACACGGGTTTCGTACGCTACCCGAAAGATGGGAGAAAGTAGTGGCCAGCGATGGACAATACTTTGAATCATAAATGTATAACCAGTTTTTTACAATAAAGCCTCGAATTTCGGAAAAAAAAAAAATATATATATACATATATATTTATGTATATGTATATTATATTTATATGGTGGGGCAAAGATTGACAGCTATGTACAATACATGCTTGCCTTAGTTGTACCATTTTTATAGTATACGCACCTCCGCATTAATTATGTGACAATAATAATAATTAATATCAATAATGATAATAATCAAAATAATTACAATAATAATAATCATAATTATATTAGTATCGTTTGCTCGTAAAATATCCTATATATAACATATACCTGCAATAATAACTAGGTATGCGTATGTACGTATGTAAGAGGAAGATATGTCGGATAGGATATGTCGAAAACTATGGTATACCAAGCGTCAACTTTTTATTATCTCTGCTATCATTTGTCTTGTTTCTTCTGTTATTGTTTTTTTTTTAATCATTTTTCACAAAATGACTATTACAAAAGTACACGTTACACGCAATTTTTACATTTTATTTTACGTACATACATAAATCGGCGTAGATCTATCTACTTCTTCGTTGTCGTTTATATAGATTAATTCGGTAGCGTTTATTATTTCTTTTAGTTATATATATTTTATTCTCCCTTAACAGAGCGCTACGATAATCCCCTTGTTTACACCATGCTCAGCAGCTAATGAAATAATTCGTAGAGTATCTAAAGATAAATTTAAGGAAGCCTTAAATATAAGGCCTGACTATGAATACAAGTAAAAGTATCTCAATCAGCCCTTTTCAGAACCACCTCAATCATTGTACATAAGTCTGTAAATATATTGTAAATAGCATCACATCCATGTCTCAACATTCACATGGAACCTATTCAACTTGCACTGCGAACTCTCTGTGCTACTGATAACAGTGAGGTCGGAGGAGACCGGTTGTAATCCACGAACACGCTAAGCGAATGCACGCTACGCGTATTGCATACACAACGCATCGCCATAATATACACCGCCACAACTGGCGACCATTCCTTCATTACCTTCATCGCCATATTAGTATTAATATTATTTTCCTAAGTTTCAAATTAGGAAAGCACTATTTTATACTCACTCCAAGCTTTCCTTCCTCTGATTGTGTAAGCAGATGGATTATCTGACTCAGATTTTGTTAAATTTCTGACATTGTAATGAGGCCCAAGCCCTATTACAGATGTCTTTATATATGTCGAGTTCGTATGCTATATGCTGGATTTCTATATCGAGATAGATTGTTATGCCACCTAACGTTGGTAATTTATAAACTAGACCAGGACATGAATTTACAAATCTATGTTAACATACAATATAAGATTAATAGTTTATACGATGTTTGTATTGTTAAAAATAATTATAATAAGATTAGAGAGAAGATTATTTATGTGAGTACATACAAATAGTTATACTGTCCGATAAATTAAACTTTTCTTGATCATGAACAGGACAAAATCCTTATAGACTTTTTGTTTTTATAGACTGAGAATGAATCCGTAAATAAAATTGTTTTATCCCGTCACGTTTTTGAAGAATTGAACCTGAAAAGTGCTAAAAATAGTATTTTTTAATACTTTTAAAGTAAAATATCTTAAAATGTGATGTGTTAGAACAATTTCATTTATAGGTTCATTTCCAGTGACAAAAAATCTGTATAAGATTCACTTTGTTCTATTCATGGTATAAAATCTGTCGGATAATATTAATACTATCAAATAATAATATTATCAAATAGTTTACCTTTTATAAGATAACTTAAAATTCCTGGTTTATTTTCTTTGCCCTCCATTTTTACTGCTTAATGTAAGTGACAGGCATAATAAAAAGTTTAATCTAAAAATTTTTTTCATGATAGCAAACTATACATGGATAAAATTTGAAGATCTGAATTTCAAGTTGATATGTTCGCATCAATTAAAGCCTGTTATTATAAAAATGAAATAAATGATATTTTCAAATATTTTATAATTGACGGCTTTTTATTAAAAAAAAAATTCTATTACATAAGTTATAAACATCATCGCCAAAATTATCGTTTTTTTCTTTATCAATATCGCTATTATTATAAATATTATCATCTTATGTAATAACTAACGATCTTACTCTCTGTATTAATAATACATCTTCTCTTTTTTTCAAATTTGTTTTATCTTTATTTCTGTCCTTATTATCAATTTCTGTATCAGTATTCAAACCAGAATACTAGGTTTATTAGTTTTCTTATTTTCTATTAAAAATAAAATAGAATAAAGGCTTCTTATTATATGAAAACATATATTTATGCCAATTATATGTGCATAATAATGGGAAAAGAATGACTTTGACAACATCATCAGAGTTGTAAGTTTTTGTAAATTATCTTAATAAAAAAAAATTTCTTTTAATAAAAAAAAATTATATAAATATTTAGAGTAATTATTAAATTATTAAGGTTCCTGAGTAGTCGCGACCGAACTTAATCGTGACGTCAGAAATGAGAAATGACAATTTTTATTACGTGCTACTTATAAATAAAGACAATTTGGATAAAACAAATTGAAATCGCTTTAAAATACTTATACAAATGAGGCTATCTTTGTCCACCTAATAATTAGTAGTAAATTAAATTTATAATAAAAATTAACGTAGCATTTCTATTCCTTCTGACGATTCACTATGGCAGCGATTACTCAGGAGCTTTAAGGGAATCCAAAATATATAAATAAGATAAATTAAATTGAGCTCTCGAGATAGCAAATAAATATAAATTGACAGGCAATTGAAAACAAAAATAATAGACGTTCTTAGAGTTAACAAATGTATTTCCTGGAGATCTATCTGTTTATACAAATATAACAAATTTCCAGGAAATATATTTATTAACTTTCTTGAGGATGTTAACTTCCATGGATGTTTTCTACATAAAGATTATATTATACGTTTCGCGGGTTTTCTTCGTGTCCAGATCTATTCTTGGAATACCAATTATCAGGCTGCTCCTCGCCCTGAAGTGAACTACAAGATTTACGAAACGTTGACATTCCAAGAATGGATCTGGAAACGGAAAAAAACTTGCGAAATGCATGATCTTTATATTTGTTAACTATAATGCTCTAAGAACTGAATCCATCCGTCAGTTTTTTAAGTCTTAAGCCATAAGATATGGATGAATCTTCAATTATTTTCTTCGCATTCGATTGTAATTATAAAATTGATCAATTTCTTAAGGCTTAAAATATTTATTATAGATCCAGACTTACAAACATACAATTTACATATCAGTAACATATCAATGCACACTACTATATCAATATCACACGCACACATATGTATACATTTTATAACTAATTAATTTTTTATATTAGATGTCTAAGCTAATCCTAAGAATACAATGATCGCATTCAGCACTCAACTGTTGCGAAGTCCATGAGCGCTCATTGCTATTGAATAATCTAAAAGAATACACCAGCAAACATTCACGGATCTATTCTGCAACAATTGTTTGCTGAACGCGACAAATATTGTTTGTTCATATAATCCCTAGTCCAAACCAAAATCATTTTATATACATATACAAAGTATAAAATTTATATATATTTTATTGCGAGTCGCTATCAGAAGCAGATAACAAAACTATAATTTTCCAACTTTTTTTTAACATAAAGTCGATCAGTTTAAAATACATTATCACTTATACTTTAATTGTGAGGAAGAGGAGAAAGATTTTTAAATGTAAAGGCAGATAAAAAAATACTTATTTGAAAAACAATCAGTAAAACAATTTTAGAATCAAAATTAAGAAAATTATGATTAAGAAATTCTGTAATATTATATATTATATTGAATTTTTGTAAATTAATAATAATCATATAATTTTTTTTCCAAAATATCTAATTTGCCCAATGGCTGTAATGTCATATACATAAATATCTTATCTATTAAAAAAACAAGAATATGAAATCAGAGTTTTTTTCAGATTTATTTATACATTTATATATTAGTTAAATTTATAATACCTGCGTTCTGATGTACGTGTATGCCACGATAATTTTATGTTTTTTTATGTTTTATATAGGAATGAGTAACTCTTTTGCAGTACTAAGATTTGATCTATACTCAGATACCAATTTGTTATATTTTTGGAAATTTTGCACCAATTTTCGCATGATGAGGTTCTATACACCTCTTTTTTCTCTTGCTGCTCTTCTGTACCATTCAGTAATTCAAATTTGTAAAAATACGCCCATGTATCGCCTAAATCTGAATCTATTTTCACCGTCCTATTAAACCAATCTTTATACTTCGAAATCTTGTGCTCGCACCAAAATAATCTGTAATGGAAATATTCATATAATGTTTGCATTATTTTAAAAAGAAAAAAAGAGAGAGGAAGAAAGGAAAGAGTAGAAGAGACAAAAAGAGGAAAAGAAGGGGAAACTCAATTATTTTGAATATAAAAAATACTCAACTTTATATTCTACATAATGATTTGATATTTTAATATTCTAAAATTTTAAAAGAACACTTTGATACTCAAAAGAACATAAGAATCATGTTCGCATTTTTTAGTGGCATCGATACTTTTCGTTTTCCATTGAAGTTGAGGTTCCATAAAAATTGCTTCTGCCCAAAGCAGTCCGGATGTGGGACATTCTTATAATGCCTTAGTCTTAATGTATTTGCTATATCGCGCGTATCACCTTTTTTTAATTCATTCCGTATAGCTTCCATCCATAACTCTGCATTTTTAGGATTCTTAAGTCTTGCTTTTTCCAAAACTGAATGCGCTTTAATCATTTGATTTTTCCTATGCTCCAATCGCGCCAGCAGACATCACAAAGATATCGAATTTGGACATCTTGATCTACAATGTATAAAAAAAAATACATAATTTTATTTGCATTCGCATTATATTAAAAAAAAATCATTAGAAAAAAGCGTTTTTACCGCTTGATTATATATATATATATATATATATATATATATATATATATATTTTTTNTTNTTGTTGTTCTTACTACGTTACCTTTACCTTAACTTACGTACCACGTACGTTACGGGTAACGTCGTACGTAAACG
>NW_012130066.1:12635161-12658736 GCF_000143395.1 Atta cephalotes | reverse complement strand
TACTACTATATTAATTAAAAATAAATAATAAGTAAAGTAACGTTTACGTTCTNTATATATATATATATATATATATATATATATATATATATATATTGCTTTGTCTATCATTGTTGTTCTTCAATTTGACCTTTCATTAGCCACATTCGGGGAAATCGTCAAAGGCTTCGAGAATTTCCTTTAACAGATGTAATGTTGCGTCAAGATTATTAAGAGCCCATTCCAACTTGGCGCTTTTCATCATCACTAGGCATCGGAGCGGATGCTCTGGCTCTTGCCAATAAACGTCGCGCTCTCTCATATTCTGAGTTTTCAGATTCGAGCTTTACAGTTGCCAACCAAATTTCTTCGGAATTTGAATTAGCTTGAATTAGCGAGAGATAAAATATAGCTGCTGGTACATCGCCCTAAAAGCAATGGAATTGCATAAAAAGAAATAATAAATAAGAGAAATAAATGTTATAAATATATAAATTATAAGAATTAATCTACTTACAGCTAGCCATTTTGATTTTGCACCCATCAGCCAAAGCATTTCGCTCTTGGGACAATGAACGACTCTTTGTAATAAAATTTCCAAAGATTCCTGCGTGCCATCTTTTCAAAATAAGCTGCACCAAATTGATTTCTTACTAGGAAATGTTGTTAATGCATAAGCATAGACAGCTTTGGCACATTCCAGTGCTCCTTGTTAAGCGCACTGTAAGCAATATTTTTTAAATATAAATATTCATTTCGCATATATATCATTTGTTTACATAGGAAATTACAAAATTATATAGAAAATTATTAGTCTTACAATTTCAACATTTTTCATCCAAATATGTTTTCTGTCCTCTTCTTCTACTCCAAAACCAATAATAATTTTAACAATAACTCGAACAGTGCACTGCCCTTGCTTTTTCAGCTTCCATAGCTTCTTTAAATCAATGTTCCCTATTGATCTCTACTTCATTTGCATTTAACGAGGATATAGTATGTTCGATAATCTTCTTCACCATATGTTTATTGCCATTTGCTTCTTCCAATTTTGCAGTCCAAATTTGTCTATCGTTTGGGATATTCTCTCTAGCTTTGTTTAAGACTTTTCTTACATTATCGTTTCCAATCTAGCAAGAGCAAGCCACAAATCTACACTAATCGGACAACATTCGACCGCACGACTGAGCAAGATTCGTCCATCCTCGGGATCTTCTCAACAGCCGCTTTCCACAGTCCGAGTTCGGGATATGTTCTAGTGCCTTTCGATACATTCTTCACTTCGCTTCGCTTCCGTTTCTAAATCCTTTATCCAAAATTCTCACGAATGTCGGAATGTGGCGCACCAATTGTGCTATTACTGCTTTTGCTGTGTCCGGTGGCTGCAGTCTTGCAGCTTCTAATCACAGATCTTCAGAAGTAGGATTAATTTCGCATCCTTTCATTATTAAGGTTTCTTGCCGAACCTTTCCAGTCATCTCTTCTAGATGCGCAATCTTCTAGATGCAGGAGGATGATTAGGATTAGTTTTTCTGACGGATTTTAATAATAATTTGGCTTTCTTTATGTCGCTATAAAAAAATAAAAAAATTGTATTAAAGGTTTTATCCATTTATAAAATTTTGAAATTAAATATTACTTTAAAACCAAATATGTACAATAATTATTTACTTACTTTATGTCTCCACCATAAGTAGGTATCAGACTCTGTAAATCCATAAGGTATTCTTTTGGATCAACTACAGTTTAGCTCTACTACAAAATCAGAAACCTGATTCAGCTTGACATTCATTAATGTGTTTCTGGCCTGTCCAATCTTTCTGAGATCAAGATCCTCCGTAGGAGTTAACATACCAGGTGTCATCACACCTGGCATCATGGAAGTGAGATCGCTAGATGGATCAATGCTGGTAGACATCTCTCCTCCTAAATTTCTCGCTACAGAATCTGGCAACGGAGTGAATTTTTCTGCTCTTAGATTACGCTACTTTCGATTTCTAGCATCTCCTACCTCAAGAACATTCTTCCATTCATCTTCAGTTACATTAATTTTCTTTTTAGGTTTGAGAATTGCTGAGCAAGTACGTCCCAGCTATCTTGACGATAGTGTTCCAATTCTTCTCTGGTATATTCTTTACGTTTTTCGTCCATTCATTTATCAATAGCTTCATAAATAGTATCTACTTCTTCATAATCTTTATCATAAGGATCCTGGCACAATATGAGAATATTAATATCTCATATTACTTAGAACATTATTACTTAACAGATCTATTCTACTTATTTTACTGAAAAAAGAGCCTCCATATCCTGAAAATTTATCATAATATGAATCGTTCAAGTCTTCTTCATTTTCCTCCTCTTCTTTCTTTTTTATATATTTTGTGGGTGGAACATGTCTCATCTCTATTATGTTCACATAAATTTAAAATTAAAAGCATTCTAAAATT
This sequence comes from Atta cephalotes, assembly GCF_000143395.1. Classification (NCBI taxonomy): domain Eukaryota; kingdom Metazoa; phylum Arthropoda; class Insecta; order Hymenoptera; family Formicidae; genus Atta; species Atta cephalotes. The sequence continues at coordinate 12,656,307 of NW_012130066.1, read as the reverse complement.
TGACTCTGTCAAGTACAAGTCTTTTATTCTTGTTCAACATTTGATGAACAGGGATAAAAATGATACTGGAATTGATGGAATCGAGTTTTGAAATATACCTCTGTAAGTAGTATATACAGGTAAGAAAGGAGGCTGTGAGAAGAGGATAAAGTTCTCTAGAGTACAGCAGCAACAATGTACGCTACTTGTGATACATCCTACCTTGCTTATGAATTTGCCTAATCTTCTTAATATTTATTGTTTAATACATTATAGACTCATTTATTTAATAAGACCAATAAATATTTTTAATATATATTTTATTATTGCTTAGGGATCTGTCTAATCCTTTCGGAATCTATTATTTTTAAATGTATATGTATATATATTGTAGACTCATTCATTTAGCAAGGCAAAGATTAAATAAATATATTCAATATACACTCTACCTTGCATAGGAATCTAATCTTTATAGAACTATTATTTTTAGTATATTTTAGTTTCAATCTCATTTGAGTTGTGTTCATATATTACTGTTAATCGATTGTCAGTACTAAAAATCTATCTATCTAATCTAAGGTAGCTTCCATTATATACTGTACTAACAACTGGTAATAATACAAACACGGTCTTAATACGGCGAAGATTTAATATACAGTGCATGTGATCAAAGCATGCATCCAGCATATGCATAGTTCCTTACATTATGTCAACATAACAAATTTCGTAATTTCTTCGTAAACAGTAGTGAACATTAGATTAATATCTCGCTTTGCGGAACAGAGTGACACTTTCTTTTCTGCCAGATTCTTTCGTTTCATGCAAAAAATGCGTCGAATGAGCCTAACTTTAAAATTGAAGGTGAGGTAGCTATTCCAAATAATTATCTTTTTTCAATTGTATAATGTAATTTTTTACTTACGAAACGTCATTGGCATTTCGAACGAGACCAATATCAGACCGTATTGTAAATCCCGTTGCTCTGAATAGCAAAAAGAAATTATATAAATTTGTTATTTAATTATAGTTTATATCAATGGAGATACATACTATATACTAGGTTAAAACTTACTCTCTACCAATACCGGCAAGAAAGTATCCCAAGAAAGTCGGCACACCCAAAAAATGCTTTTTATTCCGCGTATTTAATGAAACCGAAAAAATTGCCATCTTGGTGGTTCTTAAACTGGGTCTATGTGATTTCTAATTGCTTAATACATTAAAGCCCGATATCCATGTTGCTAGAAATCGGTCCGAGATCTCGAACAGAAAAAAAATTAACAAATCACATTTGAATTATTTGATCACATTGTGATTAGTCAATTCATTCTTTCTTCATCCGAGGTTTTGCATCGATTTCTAGTATCGTGGACACAAGGCTTTATCAACACAGGAATGCACAAAATACAAGGCCGGAATCAGATGTTTGACCAATCCAAAACCAGAACAAAAGGAGTCAAAATTTCTTTGTCCTCATTGGTACAATTTCAATTTTTAATCTTTAATCTCAATCTTTATAGTCTGATTCCGATCTAATGGTCTACAATGTAAGAGATTCCACATAATAAAAAGAACAGAGAACAGAGAATAAAAATTTCAACCTACCAAAATTATGTATTGTGGAATACGCAGTTTCTGATAGGTTGAAATTCTTATTCTCTGTTCTCTGTTCTCTGTTCCTTTTGCGCGGAGCCCTTAACAGCAGTTTAAGAAGTAGGCGTAAAAATCAACTAATCATAATTATTTTTCTCATATTCGACTATGACATGATGATATTGATCAATTACTACGTTTATTCCTTAATCCAGTGCTGCTATTGTCCATTGTAGACTAAGCCCATTCTATAATAGGCAGTAGCAGTAGTGAATTAAGGAGTAGGCGTAGAAATCAATCGTAGTCGAATGTAAGAAGGATAATTAATTATGATTAGTAGATTTCTGTGCCTACTCTTTAATTCACTACTGCTACTGCACATTGTAGAATAGGCTTAAAGCTTTCTACAATAGAGACGTAAGCCGTAAGAAATTAACTAATCATAGTCAATTATTCTTTTCACACTTAATTATGAATGGATAATTTCTTACGGCTTACAACTTGCCTCTATTGTAGAACGGGCATAATGCGTCGCCTACAATATACGGAGGAAGAAGAGTAAGAAATTGACCAATCACAGTCGATTATTCTTCTCACATTCGACTGTGATTGGTCAATTTCTTACTCTTCTTACTCCGTGTAGATGATTCCAGAATCAGGGGTTCGAATGTGTATTTGAAATAAGGTGAAAATTACAAAAGTGAACAATAATTACTAGGTATTGACCAATTAAATTATCAATATTCTAGTAAATTTATTCACTTTTGTAATTTTCATTTCATTTCAAGATACCCATCGACCCCTACTACGCATTGAAAATTGATATTAAGGATTGAAATTTGATTAATGAGGATGCGATCCTATGTGGAATTGGCGGAACGCTTGGTTATAACTTTATTTCGCCGATTCCGTTTCACTAAAATGTGTTTTCCTATGTCCCATAGAGTGGAATTTCCACTCTAAGAAACTCAGAACGCACATTTAGCATTGACCAATCACAAGAGCCTTGCCATAGGTCAGTTTCATTAGATCCACCGGAATAGCGTTTATCACTGGCTTGCATTGATTGCGCATCTGCAAGTTCCGCTCCATAGGATATAGGAAACTAAATTCTTGCGGAACGGAAATCACACATACAGGGACATTGCCCTGATTTTATTTTGTGTACCTACTTTGATTTTGATTTATATTTTTTATTTTCGCCTTTCTGTATATTATATATACGACATTCGTGTTCTGACCATATTGATCTCCGTATTTATTTAGAGACTTATAGCGTTTTCTCTTGGCTGCACTAGCTTGCCCAATGTAACACTCAGACAGTATAGTGTGTTTTCTTGGCTGGTGAATTTATTCAGTGTAAGGCTTTAAACACAAGGAACAGGGAATAACGAGCTGTCCAATCAGAGCTCTAGGATATAATATCGAACTTACATACCAGAGCTCTGATTGAACGGTTTATTACTCCCTATTGCCTGTGCCTATTGTGTTTAAGCCTTAATGTTTCCATGGCTATAATGTAATACAAATTTTATGCACGAAGTGGGGTTTTGCTACACGAACTCAAAGAGACGATATAGAGTCAGTGTGACAAAAATTTGAAAATGAAAGTCAACCGGCAGCAGAATTAAATCGGATACATCAAAATACACGGTTTTTGATAAGTTGATATCATTATTCCTTATTCCTTCTATTGTGATGCACCATTAAACACGATAGTATGAAGTAATATACATACACCATGATGTATGTATACTTTTGTAGTGCAGCATCGAGGTTATACTCTGTGTATTCCAAAAAAAAACGGTATTAATTAATTACCTTTAGTGTTACGTTGAAATTCCATTATCACTCCATTCTTCCCAGTTAGAAATAGTTCCTCGAAAAGACGTTATGATGAAAAAGTCGATTCGAAGCTTGCAAATTTCAACATTTTCGAGTAACAAAAAAATATGTATATAGAGAATGCAATGAATTTTTGATATATTTTTAATATTTTTGGTATAAATTTGTGATACGTCATCTTATATTTTAAATATTTTCGTTCAAAAGTCGAATCGACATTTTTTAAATTTTATTTCGACAATATCGCTCTAATCATAAAAGTTTTCTCAAAATTTTTCAGAATTTATAAATAATTTTAGAACTTTTTAGAAAATTGTGAAATATTTTTATATGAATTGGAACATTTTTTTTATATGTTCCATCTCTTTCACAACATTTTTGAACAGATATATTACAATTATATATCTATTAGTATTATAAGTGAAACAGAAAACAAAAAGTACATTGTAGAATTAGCCTTAAATGGCACACACTTTCCGTAACAATAACCATAAGATATATAGTAAAAATGAGTCAATCACAGTCAAGAATTATTTTGAATTCTTAATTTTAATTGGCTGATTCTTATGATATGTCTTATGATTATTGTTACGAAAGATTTGTGCAGAGAGAAACCTGAGAGAGGACATGCTCAAAATCTGTAACCGCAAAATGCTTATGACATTGCAAACATTAGTTGCGGCGCTCGAATCAGTTCTTTTTTCTGGTTTTCCTTTTTCTCTATCTCTAATGCGTTCTGCGTGCAGATCTTTTGTAAGCCTCTGCGATAGATTTTAAGTTAGTGCTCGGTAAGATTAATCATCATTTCATGTTCATTGTAAGATCGATTACTGCTCATGTCGTTAGATAATTACTCGCGCCGTCAGATGAATGTTTATGTTATAGATTTTTTAATTTCTCATATTCTAACCTAATAATGCAATACCGATATCCAAGCTGTCGTAACGCAATTACGTCTCTACTCTTTACGTACGTTCCAAGTATTTATTTAAATTTATATTAAATCGCTTTATGGCTTGTGAATCAGAAACAATGAGTAACATTTCTTTATGAATTTAGTGATTTCCCGTCATTCTTCCTTCGCCATTAATTAGCCGTCGTCGGCCCTTAGACACGCTCGGCATCACATTATAGTTGCGTTTAGTAATGCAAATCTGAGGCGTCGGAGTGCTTTTATATTGTGTGTCTTCCAATAAGCGACATAGTGATCTTGATATGCCATCTTTGTTTAATATTGGCAAACAACAAGGATGTAATGATCTATTGTGTCACACTAGGTTGTTCGCGTCGCACGCTCCAACATGCTCCAATATGCGTCCAATCGCGTCACTGGAACCAATATGGCGACTAGATGTTCGCGTCGCGTTAAAACATACTCCATGGATCAATTAAAAGCCCGCGCCATTTGTCTCACCTCAGAAGGTGGTATGATTGGGGCACGTTACGCACACATGTGTAATGGTTGAAAACGTTCTATATTGAAAAAAGTATTTCAGATTCATTTTGTATAAAAATGCATTTAATAAATGCGTTTTTGATATAAATATAAAAATAAAATATAACAATATAGTATAATCCTACAATAACAAAATAAAATAATAAAATAAAATAAATAAAATTAGAAAAATAAAAAAATAAAATAAAATAATATTAATACAATAAAATATAATATAATATAAAAATATAAAAATATAATATAACTTTTATATAGAAAAGTAGCTCATGTATTATAAATGCAATGTAATAAATTAAAAATGTCAAGACTTTTTTAAAAAAAACGAGCAAATGTAGTTAACTAATAAAATTCGTCTTTTATTACATTCATATAACGCTATAAATTTCGAACGTTTCACCTTACAAAGTCTTCATTAGTGATAATAAAAAAACGTATTTATGTAACCCTATCCAATGTCAACGAACTAACATATGTTACATAATAAAAATTATCACTCTAGGCTAATCTTATTTAGTTATTCCTATAGTATTTATAGTATAATATAGTCTAATCTATAGTATAGTATTTATAATTTATACATTCGTTATACGAATATAATAAAAGACGAATTTTATTAGTTAACTACATTTGCTCGTTTTTTAAAAAAAGTCTTGACATTTTAATAACTTTTATATTTATTAAAAACGCATTTATTTTGTATAATTATATATTGTTAAAAACACTTTTCAAATAATCGAGGTAACACAAAATATCCGAAACAAAACGAGACGCATATCCAATTCGAGTTGATTCGAGTCGATTGATTACTCACGGATTAGATTAGGTGACATGCTCACTTGTCCTAAATCCGTTCGTGTTACTGAACATTGGAGCATGAATGCAACTGCTCCAACCGCCATCTTACCTGTGATCCAAGTGCTCTCTGGTTTAATTTGGACCATGCGACGCGAATAAACCTATTAATTTCATTAATGTTAATACTGATAGCCTCCCTATTTCAAAAAGTTCTAAAAGTCAGTTATGACCTATCCTAATCAAATTCAAATTGTTTTATCAGGTTCTGTATCTTTTCTCATTGGTGTATATCATATAATAAGCCAACAACTCATGATTTTTTACAATACTTTGTCACAGAGTTCAAACAATTATCTACAATCAGTTTTACGAAAATATGTAAAATGTATTATGTTAAAATTAAAGCAATCATATGTGATAGTGCTGATCATTTGTAACTTGTACCAGAGAGAAATCTGAGAGAGGCCACGGCGGTCTTTTTCGCGTGATAGGCAAAAGTTACATTACGCTAGCGGGAGCGAGAAGAGCTCTCACTGTCTTACAATTAGTTGCCTTCGGTGCATCGAGTGAAGGAGACAGCGAGACGTAGTGCGAAAGAGTCAGAGGCCTCTTCTATCGCCTAAAAGGTTTTACTGGCCGAAGCACGATTGCACACGGATATGGACTCAATCTTTACGTGTGTTACGTGACGTCACGACAGTGGCAACTTGACTGCCGCTTGCCGAGGTATCCGTGTACATATAACGCGTCCAATACACATAACGTACAATGCCATAACAGTAAGCATTAAACTATATAATATAATTAGAATATATTGATAATTATTTTAGCAACCTGACTTCTCTAAAATTGTTAAGACTATGTGTTAAGACTATAACTATAAATCTATAAAAATTCATTTATTTTTCGTATGTCTCATGATTATATGCATATTCGATATGACTGCAGTGAAATTAATTTTCATAATTTGAGATAATAGCAGTGAGATAATACTTGATTTCTAATAAGACTGCCATTTCGTATTGTACACTATTTTCTATTCTCTTGTATAGTCTACTATAATAATTAATTTCGAAATTTTTCTCTCGTTTGGATAAGATACTTCCAAACAAATAAAAAGTTGATGTATTATGTTATATTATGTTAGTTAAAAAATCAATTCAAATAAAAACTATAGTAAACTTTATGTACCGAAGTTTTTAAATAAATAAATATGAAAAATACTACAATTTATATTGTCTAATAAATATACGCAGTTTTGATTGTATTTAAAAGTAAGGAATATTTTTCAATCATGACACCATATAGAGAATATTCTAAGCATTTTGTAAGAAAAGTATAAAATACAATTAGAATTTTTTATTCAAATTTGATCAAATTACACGAAAAAGAGTTCAAAAGCATTTGGAAAACTAAAACAAACCTGTGTATCTATATTTGCAAATAATTCTCTCGACACTTGTTCCGATTTTAAGAGAAAAAAATTCAAATTTTCTTAAAAGTTGTCATTTTTCATTGATGTCAAAGAATTATTCTTAAATGGTGTGTTTATATCGAATTATTCCAGCGAAATATTGTTTTTGTTTAACATTAATTAAATTAAATCGACTCTCTCTCTCTCTCTTTCTCTCTCTCTCTCTCAATTATTTTAATGCAAAGTTATCCATTCTAACATTTAATGCTCTGCTATTGCTATCTGAAATTGTGATATTAGAAGCGAGAAAATAAAGAATGAATGCAAGTTATATTTAAATACTATTCAATAACATTCTTTCTTCGTTTCTGTACTACACACATTACACTAAAGCTTTCTTTAATTTTTGCTTTCACCAAAAATCAAACGTACCCATTTCACTAGATTCCAAAAGTGTACACTGGTTCAGCCTCAGAAAACAGATCTAATATTTTGTAATCGTTAGAATAGATAAAATGTACCGAAAACTTTTCTTGTTACGAAGAGAAATTAAATCATATTTATTTCTATATATAATTAATTTGACATTTTATTATGGCTGCGAACATATAGTTTATTTCGTTTTGGGTTACGTATCATTTTCAGATACATTATTTAATAAACAAAAAGGGAACATTTGATATCGGATCTATCAGATTGTAAAACATTATTTTACTGAAACATATTTCCATATTAAGTTATATTTTATAACAATGTGTTTATGTTTGTAATGCAGTATCGAATATATTATTACAGACATTCTTAAGAATTGTTTAATAGTTTCGATATTACACAAGTAATGCGTAACGTAAAATATTCAACAGAGAACACTTTCAAAGCGTTCAGAATTGCATAAATATCAAATCATCAAAACTCAGTAAAAAGTCAACGCAGAACAAAAATAAAAAAAATTTTAAAGCTTGTACTGTAACATGTTTTTGAAAAAATTTTTATGTTTACGATTTCGTATTTAAAGATCACATTGTTACATATGATACTTAAAATTACATTCAATAATCTGCAGCTTGGTAAAAAGTACGTTTTAAAAAAATTTGATACTTTTACATAAAAGTATAGAACTTTACCTATACAAACTGTTTCTTTTTAATTTCCTCATGATTTTTCTTGGTGGATCACGTCTAATGTAAATACATTAATAAACACACACGCGCACGCACACACGCACACATGCACGCACTCCTCATACCCAAAAAAACCTGACCATTTTTTTCACAAATTTTTAATATTTTCAAATAGCAATAACTCAGTGAAAAATCATCGTAGCGAAATGTTTAAAAAAGCCTTTTATAGATTGAAATCTCTACTTTCTAGATCGGTACTTTAAAAAACAGTCGTACTGATGTTATATGAAGTTACATAAATGAAGATGCATAAATTTCTTAAAATTTTTTTTATCAAATTTGCGAAGTTCCACGACGCCAATTAAAAATTGCGTACAAATAGGGTTCATAGCTTTCGAAAGAATGAATCTTTATCTTTAATTTGTTTTTATAGACCTCTGTATGATTTTTTTCACGGAGTTGAAGCAAAAACGACCTTTTTTGCTTAATGTTGAATAATTCGATGAAAAAAAAATCGTATAAAGATTTATAAACAAGCAAATTGAAGATAAAAGTTCACACTTTCGATTGCTGTAAACCGCATTTTTGTGATCTTTATTTCACATAAACACTTGTAAAATTTGTATAAAATTTTTATATTTGACGAGTATCTATTTGTGTCCGTAGCTCCATAAAGGATCAGTCGGATTGAAATACTAATTACTGATTTCAAAAGTAAAGATTTCAATCTTTAAAATGTTTTTTTTTTTTAAATTTCGTTACGATCATTTTTGACGGAGTTATTTTATCTTGAAGGTTATTAAGAATTAACTTTGAAAAGGTCAAAATCAAGCCTTAAAAGATCATTTAGAATTAGCTTTAAAAAGGTTAAAATCATTACGTATCTCTGCGAAAAAAATTATTACGAATACGCACGCACACACGCAAGCATGCATCATTTTTTATTTAAAATAAGAAATAGCTTTCGAGAACCTATTTAAAATAAATGACAAGTTATTTTTATATTTTAAATAATAGTTATTCTAAATAAGTTATTTTAAATAAATAAATGCATTTTCGGACCCTATTCCTTATTTAATATTTTAAATAAATTTTTTGGAACCTATTTTATATTTTTTATTTCAAAGTCGTATCAGTTATTTTACCGAATCCTACTTTTAAAGCATTTCTAACGAAACCTCACATAACATTTTTTTCTTTCCATTGCACTTATATAATATGCTTTCGCAATTAATTATTGGGAGTACAAATAAGTTTCCGCCGTTTGCAAAAGACGGCGCCACTAATAAACTATAGTTAAAATTGTTTGATGTAAAACAACATATCGTAAGATTGGACATCCGGCAACCATAACCTTGAAATATTAGCGATTTTGTAGCATCATATATTTTTTTTTGTATCAAAATGTCGAATTTTGAGCCGAATAAGCGTCATTTGCGGGAACTTTTGATTTACTTCTTTAATTTGAAGAAATCTGTAGCTGAGGCTCATAGATTGCTTGTAGAAACATATGGTGATGCTGCCTTAAGTGAGAGAAGTTGTCGTGAGTTTCAAAAGTTTAAGAACGGTTTGACGTTGAAGACAAAGAACGTAGCGGAAGGCCGAAAGTGTATGAAGACGCGTTATTGGAAGATTCGTGCCAAACGCAAAAAGAACTTGCACTTACATTAGGAGTGACTCAACAAACAATTTCATATCGTTTGAAATCATTGGAAATGATTCAAAAGCAAAGGAATTGGGTTCCATATGAACTGAAGCCGAGAAACATTGAACGCCGATTTTTCACATGTGAAATGCTGCTTGTCATAAACGAAAGAATTTTTGCATCGTATAGTTACTGGTGATGAAAAATGGATCCACTACGATAACCCAAAGAAGAGAAAATCATGAGGACCATCTGGCCATGCTTCAACATCGACAGCCAAGTCGAATATTCATGGAAAAAAACTCATGTTGTATATTTGGTGGGATCAGCTTGGTATCGTGTATTCGTATTATGAGTTGCTCAAACCGAACGAGACCATTACTGGAGCTCTCTTCCAAACATAATTGATGAGATTAAACCGAACATTCAAGAAAAAACGCGCCCACTACTCCAGGCATGACAAAATTATTCTCCTGCATTATAATGCTCGACCACATGTTGCGGCGCCGGTCAAAAACTACTTAAAATTCAAATGGGAACCCCACCCGTCGTATTCTCCAGACATTGCTCCTTCGATTACCACTTCCGATCGATGATGCATGGCCTGTCTGAGCAGCACATCATATGAAGATACCAAAAATTGTATCGATGATTGGATAGCCTCAAAAGATGAAGCGTTCTTCCGCGGTATTCACATGCTATCGGAAAGATGACAAAAAGTAGTGGCTAGAGATGGCTATTACTTTGAATAAAACATTATGTTCTTTCACAATAAATTAATTTTTGATAAAAAAACGGCGGAAACTTATTTGTACTCTCAATATCTGTTAAATAATATTAAGTTGTTCAGAAAATTCATTTTCAAATTTTGTTAACTCAAAATTATATACAGAATAGAAAGACAAAGGGCTATGAGCTTAAAATTAATCGTTATAAATTAAAATTTGAAATCGTTAATAAATAAACATGTCATATAATTAAAATATAAAACTTTAATAAATAAAAACAACACCAAACGTTTCGATCCCTGTTGGATCATTATCAATGTAATATTATCAAAAAAAATAATAGTGGAAATATTACATAAATAAAATAAATAAAATTATAATGCGCTTTCGCAGTACTAATTATCAATGTCGCTCAATATGTAATAAATGTTATAAGAATGTTGTAATCGATAATCATGTATTCCTCTAGATTGTGTATGTAGATTATAGACAAACATACTTGTTTTTGCTAAAAAGTACAAATATAATATAAAAATGTAATAGGAATAAGTAATCAAATCTAATAACAGAAAACTAAGAAGCAAAAAAAAATAATGAAAAAGTAATTTAATATTATGAGAAATGTACATTAAAATCATTAATACAAATTGAAATTACGAATTAATACGAATTGTGTGATGTACAGTCATAAATTATATATATTAAATTTAGTAGCAGCTAAATCAAATGAGAATGAATATAATCGTGTGTCAATATAATATAAACGTCGTCTATTCTTAGGCAATGCGATGAGATTGAAAATATAGTCATTTCTCTAAGATGCTCGGAGACAATATAAAATCCAACTTATAGATAGAAAATCTAATTTATTTAAGTCTATCTAATCAGAATGTAGTTTATAAGATTTCCTGTAACGATTGTGAGGCGAACTATGTTGGTCAGACAAAAAGAAAATTAAGTACGAGATTACATGAACATATGATATTAAGAAGAATACTGGTTCTCCTATTGTTATAATTAATCATCATATCAATTTTTATCACAATTTTAGATAGAACGAAGTAAAAATTTTTGCGAATCTTCGTATAACAAGAGATTAGTGTCTGAAATGATTCAGTAGTGCGCGGCAGCATATGGCGTTACAAGCGTTAGGGTCTGAGCACAAGAATGTCGTAATACTTACTTAGATTGAAATTATAGACGTAAATAACGCATAAGCTTTCGTCTCCAAGAGACGGCAATAAATCCTACATCATACGCCAAAGCTTGTGCGTTATTTACGTTTACAACTTAAGTCTTTAACTTAAAATAAATAAAAATACATTGAATAGATGCGTTTTCGCGTAAGAATAAATATTTGATAAAAAAATGTTTCTCTGTCCCACGAACCAAGATATTATACATCAAAGTTGATGACTATTGAGGTTAAGAAATCTCATATTATATTTAAATGTATCGATATGATCATGTGTTGTGATCACGTGTGCAAGTTCTTGTAGACAGACGATATTTCTCTACTGCAAACTCTGATTATACTGAAAAATGATATTCAATATAGCAATAAATAAAGATTCTTGGCTCGCTGTTCAAAAATGTGTTGATAATGCTTAAAACTTAATTCATACGGGCCAAAATTCATACAGGAAATGATTTGACCGAGATTTAACCGATCATAAACGAATACAATCCTAACAGCACAAAGTCGACTCTAAGTCTTTGTGTGACTTAGGTCGACTTTAAGTCGACTTGTCAAAAAGTCTACATAAAATATTCGTAAGATGTCGTTGCAATGTACGCGCACGTTATTGCGCACGATGCAGTATACAACAACTAATAAATGGAGATTGCAGAAATAGCGGCCGGAAATCTGTTAATAATTAAAGAATAGAATTAATATTATAAAAGATTTATTATTAAAGATTTGGGAACATTAGTGCAACTATAGTAATATATTTTTGTGTAAAATATTATTTATGTATTTAATTATTAATTAAAGACATTTTAAAATTGGAATAATGCGTATATAGTCAGAGCCGGATTGTATAGGTTAATTATTTATGATTAAATAACTAGAAAACCTGAAAATGTCCAAACAATTTTCTGAGTTGTCGAAATGTCAACGAAATAGGCGAACTTTATTACAATTGGAACAATTAAGGCATCACAATCGCAATTAAATAGTAAGCGTTCTCGCCAGACTATCAACAAGTAAGTTTAGATGAAGCTAATTATTTCATAATATTTTAAAATCTTTCATGATTAATTGTGTATATTTTTGTTTGTTGTGCAGTAAACTCTACTTCGAAACAGATCAACGATTCGAAAAATATGAAAAATAATTATCTCATATCACAACAGTGCCATATATGTATCTCCTATTTGTAACTTTATTTAAATTTCTGTAGAAAAGCAACAAAAATCTACGATAAAAATTCCCGGCATCTCATCTATCAGTCCTGGGAAAGTCAAGTCAATGTATCATCATCAGGAGCGACACAATGAACATCACTTATCTGATATACAAGGTTGGTTAAGTCCTATATTCAATCCCACAGTTTATATCAATGTATATACACAATATCAAAAATTTATTAGGAAAAAAATGAATCTATTACTTATATCTTTAAAATTTACAATTACAATCTGTAATTGTACTGCTGTTTCTGTAATATTGCTAAGTAGGAATAGAAGTAAATTACAATAAGGACTTTCAATAGCATTTCCCAATGCTATATTTATTAAATCTTTTATTAATATGTAGTATACATTAATAAAATATTAATAAAATATTTAATATTAATATTTGATTTTCAGCTGTCTGAAACCAATTATTAACAAATATGAATCGAGATATTTCACAATAAAGAACAGCATATGGCTTTAATGCTTTTTGTTTATTATTGTTTATATTATTTTGTATGTAGTATACATATTAATAAAATATTTGATTTTCAAACTTATTTGATTCACCACGATTCGATGGTATAGAAAATGAATCCTCAACGAGAAATCATAATAATTGCTGTGGTAAGCAAATAATTTCTTACAGAGGAACATTACTGATTTGTTAATAGTTCGTCTTTTTCTTAATATTATATTTTTATGTTATATTTATATTTTATATTGTATTATATTTTAAACAAAAATACATAAAAATACATAAAAATTATTTTAAGTGCACATCATAAACTCACTCTCTTGTTCCTATAATAAATAATAAAAAACAAAAATTTTGGCAAATAGCCAATGCTGGTAATGATTATTATGATAATAGACAGATTTGACTTTATTAAAATATTAATATATTATTAAAATATTAATAGTTATTAATGTTAATTCAGTTTTTATGTTGCAATTTCTTCATATTACAGGCGAATGCAGAGATTACATCCGTAAGGAATTGAAAAGATTGTTCAGACAAATATACGCTATTGAAGCTTTAAAAGAGGGGAATGCAGGATGAAGTGAGATTGTACAAGATCTGTTACCTCATTGTCTCTAATGACGCTGAAAGAGTTCTTGCAGTGCGAAAATCAATTGGAAGTGAATATCAATATGAGAAAAACAATTTGTAAGTATATTGTCATATTGTCACATTTATTAAATATTACTTTAAATGCTTGTATTATCCGTTAAGAAAATTGTGTTTTTTCAGAAATTTACTCGCCATCTTATAACTTTTCGTCATGTTTAATTTTTCATGTATCATCAAGGACTTTTTTTATTTATATGTATTAAATTTGGTAATTTTATATTGAGCATTATTGAAAAGGATTTGATATAATATTAAAGTATGACATAATGCAAATAGAAAATTAAGTGGCAAAATTGCTACATAAAAAGATGTATGATGGACAAATTAACTTAATAACATCGACTGAACTTGTTTTCAAACATGTATATTTCATTTTTGCTATCGTATATACATTTCTTCCATTCAATATTCCATTTGTGTATTTTTTGTAATTATATACAGGAACATATGTTGAATCGGAGGTTCGACGGATAAGCAGTTTATTAGAAATATTTTATCACAAATTATCTCTAATGAAGCCAAATATCATGAACAAGTCAGAAGAGTGGTGTAAGATTTAAATCCACATCCATATCTGAACTAATAATCGGTAACATTTATTCTATTATATCTACTTTCCCATAACAACAAGATTTAAAACATTTTTGTGAGATTGAAAACATAGTCTTTTCCAATTTTCGTTGCGTCCATGAAATTCATCGTAAATGTTATTTAAAAATATCGATGAGCTAAACATATCAAAGTATAAAGGCTCCCCCTATTGCTTACAGATAATTTTAACAAGTGAATTACATAAATGCGAAAATTATATTCAAAATTAGATTGTAAGATGTCTATTGTTTTTGATATCAGATAAATCCACTAACTATAATACATCCTAGCTGTCTCGTCGGTGCTAACAGATAATTTTGGAACGTATAGTTTGGTTGCCCATATTAAGGTTATAATAGGTAGAGTATTCACATTCGCTATTTTTAATCCTTTTCCTAATCCCTTGCTCTCTCTCCATTTTATCGCTGAGTTGAGAAGATTGAAGAGAGAAGAGAGAAAGTTGAAGATTGAAGAGAGAAAGAATGGAGAAAAGATTAAAAATGGCGGATACTTATATTATAGTACTCTACCTACTCTATATTTTTACACTTGTTTGAAAGTTCAACGTGCAAATTCTTATTGATTATTTAAAAAAAAATTTGCATTGGTACAAAAGTGGAAAAGTGTAATCAATCAGAACCTATTGCCTTAATTTAATTTGTTTGTTTATAAAATTTATAAATATTATTTTATATTTTTATTTTTATTAATACAATTATTTTAATTGTAGATATTTCAAACTCGGTGGTGAAACGGTTACTAGGTCTGCCGAATTAGAAGAAGCCATTAAAGAATGGTTCGCTCGGGGATAGAATAAGAAGCGTTACAAAACAAAATAAACAGTATTAGTATAAACAATAAATAAATATATAAAATATAATAAAATAATGCTAAAATTATTTTTTAATAAATATAAAAAATATAAAATATATAAATGTAACATGCTACAATAATACAAATAATAAATATATTTATATATTTTTTAAAGTAATAATTTACTGATTTTTATAAATAATAGTCTAATGGTATTTTTTCTTGGCACTGCGCAGTGTTTCCATAAGAGTATATTAATTCTTGTAAATTTTGCCTATATAAATGCAACATCAGAAGATTTTTTATGACATTTTATGTTTCACATTAAAACAAGCATATACAAAAAGTCGAAAAAGATTCCCGATAAATTATATTTACTTATATTTAAATTTCGTTAAGTAGTATTATTAATTTTAATTAACAAAAATTTAATAATACATTATAAAACATTTATAACTTTTTTCAAAATTTATAGGAATTTACTCATCGGCGAATCGCGTTTATAGCATGTATTTTAAAGAAATGCTGAATTTAAACTTTAATTCATATTAAAAAATTAAAAAGGTATTAAGTTTAAATAACTTAAGCTTTTCTGTTTTAAAACAAATCTGCTTTAAAAACATAAATTCACTGCTTTAAAAATACAAATTATTTTCTTATATTATTTTTAAAGCAGTGAATTTGTGTTTTAAAAACAATGGACCACTGCTGTGACAGATTTCCTAACATAAATAGTCCTCAACTTTAATGATATATTTCGGTTCGCAGAGTAACGTGACATTTTTTTCTTCAAATATTTATTTTTACGCGAAAACACATTGATTCAGTTTTTTATCAAAATTTTTATCAAAATTTGAGTTGAACGCGATCTTCTTAACATTAATTACCACCTGCAGTACTCCAGAAAAAATACAGACAAGACGAATAAAACAGATCTAAAATCCATTCTCCAATTCTGATGGAAAAATTGTATTGAAATTAATTCTCGTTTGGAACAGCATTTCAGAAAAAATTCAGTTTAATTTCAGCGATTTTTTGTTGAAAAATTTATTTTTAGCAAAATTTTAAAGAAATTTTAAGAAGTTTCCGAAAAGTTTCTACAAAAGTTCAGAGAAATTTTAGTTTAATTTCAGTGATTTTTCAATATGTCAGTTAAAAAATTAACTTTTAGTGAAATTTTAATAATTTTTCAATCAACAATTTTGCTAAAATGTTCTAAACATGGAATAATTTCAGCGAAATTTTTTCACCAGGGAACGCACTTCAAGTCGGAATCCACAGTCTAATCATACAAAAGACAATATAATAATACATTTCGTAAATTTATACTTCTCAAATGCAGTTTTTACTAGAGAATTCAACCGAAATATTATAGAAACAGCCAAATATCAAATAAGTTCAACCTTAAGACCGTCTTCGTCAAGACATCCTTAAATCAAACAAGAATTTCTTAAGGAAAAACTTTTCGTCTTATTTCTGACTCAAATGTTACGATTCCAAGATGATCTTAATTGAATAAGACAATCTTCGAGATAGAGCGCTGCCTTGACTTCGATTCTGAATACCAACCTAAGACTCTATGAATCGACTATGAATACCAACCTAAGTCTGCGGTAGCCTGTAGCACGGATTCATATTATATTGGCCTAGTTTCCATCCGGATCAGAATGTAAGAATCAACTAACTACAATCGAGCATTCTCCTGTTGTTTGACTGTAACAGAGGAATACTCGATTGTAGTTGATTGGTTCTTACATTCTGATTTACATTCGATTTAAATCCTTGGTGAAAACTAGGCCATTGACTGTGTTCAGCAGAACACAATAATTTTGCAATTGTTTTATGATTTATTCTTTGCTGAGACTATTCCTTTTGACCTAAAGCATAATGCAATCAGCACGAAGAAAATTTCCAACAGTTGCAAAATAAACGTTCTGCTGAATGCAGTCATTCATTTTCTTCATAGTTCTGCTATACATGCTGTAATTTTATCGGCAGTGTTATATGATGGATGTAGCCATGTAATACTCAAATCGAAAATGGGATATTGTCGCTAGTGTACGAACAATTTCGACGGTAACACGAAAAACGCCGGCCTGTTGTTTCTGTCGTTTCTCTCTGTCTAAAGAATGTTCAAATATAATTTTATATATTTAATATGTAATTGTTACTAGATATAACTATGAATGCAATTACTCTGATCACTATATTATACATTGCTGACTTATGTTGCGGTACTTTATTACCACCAACAGGAAAAAATAAAAAAGAGAAAAGAAAGCTTCATGATAAAGTAAGAATCAATGAAAATGTATTTTATTCGCATTTATATGGGTAATTATTCAGAATATGAGTCCTCCCTAGAATCTTAATAAAAACTCATTACTACTCATTTGACGCGTTTTCACTCAAAACAAAACGCGGCGGTCAGCCTCGTGAATTGAATTATTAAATATTAAAGTTCGAGAGGTTAAGATATCTGTCATCTCCATTCGATAGCGCTATGTATATGGTCTACATTAATTATACAAATTCTGTACTTCACAAACACAAATTCACTGCTTTAAAAATAAATTGATTGTTTTAAAAATACAGTGAATTTGTATAATTGAAGCAGAACATATACTTAGAGTATTGAGCTGTATTGAGTCGACACAGATATCTTAAGACATCTAAAGTCTCGAACTTCAACGCTTAATAACTCAATTTAAGAGATTGACTGCCGCGTGTTTTGTCAGATTCTTTTGTTTTGTATGAAAACAATTGAACGATTACATTTCTAGGAGGGGAGAGGAGGGCCGTATTTAAAATAATTACCTTTATATGTAAATACCCTTATAATAAAAGCGCAAAGCTGATTCTACAATGAGTCAGTAATCGGAAATTTTAAGTCTCTTGGTAACTTTTAATCTTTAGATAACCACATATTGTGAAAACAGACTATTCGTCTAAGTTGGCTGTTGGCCAAACCGGTGGTTTATCAATTCACTGATAAGACTTAGGATTGCTGATTACCAAACTTATTGTAGAATCAGCATAAAATACAATAACTATATGTACATACTTATTAACAATATATGTGATTTAGTTTTAGGAAAAGTAAAAACTGAAAATATTTGAAAAAAAGATAATTATACAGTTTAGCATATTCATCTCAAAAATCAAGAAAATTAAATTTATACGACGTTTTTGCACGAAAGAATCTGGCAAAAAAATTGCTCTACCCTGTGATCCAAGATATTAAGCATTAAAGTTGATAACTATTGAGGTTAGGAAATCTATCGCAAAGACAAAATGAAGGTAATTCTTCAGAAGAGCTATCTTCGATGAAATTAGGTTCAATGAGGTTTTGCGTAAAATGAAAGAATCTGACAGAAAAAAGTCCGGGACTGCTCTGAGACGCGAGATATTGGGCGTTAAAGTTGACTAAAGTTACTATTAGATGCGTTCAGCATTGCAAATCGGAGGCGTCCGTTTGCTCTTTTACATCGAAAATCGAAGGCATCCGTTCGCTCTTTTACATCGAAAATCGTTCGATAATTCGCATTTTTCTACTACATATCATCTCATCTGCGTTCAGTATTAACATTTGTAGAGCCAATCGAGCTGCTTGATCCTGAACAAAATATTACATATTCTACCCGCTTGGGGCCTAACTGTTTAGAAGTTACAGCTTAGACAGTAAAAAAATCGCTCTAAAGACTTCTCCACTGTCTGCATGAGTTAGAAATATTCCGGACACTCCAATAAACGAGAATGGATTAAAATGGATTGAAATTTTCCGAATACGTATTTTAAATAGTAATAATACTTTTTTTTTAGATTTAATTGGATTCAATTAAATTCAATTAGATTCAATTGGATGCAATTGGATTGAAAAACTGCATTTCCTATTCAAAATTTTGAATTGAACCGTATTCACAATTATATTTGTTGTGTGTTTGTATACACAGAAAAAGCTAATATTATTTTTAGATTGAAAGGCAAAGATATGATCCATTCCTATAAATAAATAAAAATGCATTCAGAATTGAAAAGCATTCATTTTAATATTCATGAATCAATATTTCTGAAAATCTGAATCCATTTCAATTTATTTCAATCCATTCTCATTTGTTGGGATTGGCCTAGTTTCTATCGAAGGTTTAATCCGGATCAGAATATAAGAACCAACCAACTACAGTCCAACATTCTTCTGTCATTCGATTATAACAGGAGAATACTCGACTCTAATTAATTGGTTCTTACATTACATTAAACCCTCGGTGGAAACTAGGCCACTATTTAGGCTGTAACTTCTAGATGGTTAGGCCCCGAGTGGGTAGGATGTTATATTTTTTTTATTCGGGGCGACGTATCAATAAGTACTAGTTTATACACTCCACTGTCTACATAACAGATTAATAATCGTTACGTAGTAACACTTTAGTCAACTTTAAGGTGCTTCACACAAAAAAAAGGAATAGGAAAAAGAGAATAGTGAATAAAAATTTCAACCTATCAGAAATCATATATGGAATATACAATTTCTGATAGGTTGACATTGGAGCCCCTAACGCTCCATATCTCGGCTCACAGGGCAGAGCGATGTTTTTTTTGTCAGATTTTTTCGTTTCGTGCAAAAACACGTCGAATAAACCTAATTTTATTGATTTTTGAGATGAGTATGCTAAACTGTATAATTACTGAAAGTAAATATTATTAAATATATATTATATTAATATTAAATATATATTATATTATATTAATATATATATTATATTAAAGCACTTTAATGAAATGTGTATTAATTGATATAAAAATTCTTTATGAATTTTATATTTCGCGTTAACAATCTATTTATTGAATTACATGCAATTGAATTATTCTATGTAATTGTGATGAAGGCGAACAAAAATATAGATATCGATTATATCTTGATACCTCGATAGCATACTTCGTAAAAAGTTTTTTTATAACTATATATAAATGATTATTTATAATTAAAATACATACGAAACTATATGTTTACATATAATTATATAGAGTAGTAAGAAAACTGAAAGCTGTAAAAGTAACCAAGATTTATTTTTGCAATCGTACGGAAATTGATATTTCGATGATCCATGAACATATGATGTTACTAAATATAAAACTGTTTTAGTACGTTTACACACCGATTTATGAAAGTTATAACATCTAGTATTATAATTATTAACATTAGATGCCATGTAAACATAGAAAAAGTGTACTTGGTCAAAAATGTTTAATTAAATTTTTTTTATTTAATTTAATTAAATTTAATTAAACCAAAAGGTAGTTTAATTAAAATGTATAGTTAAAATATATATTTTTTCAAATGATCTAAAGGTTTACAATTTTTACTAATTTTTCACATATGCAGAATAGCATCTGTAATAATTTTTCTGTTATTCATATACAGAGTGGGCCATTTAAAATTTGGAATTTAATTTGGCTCTAAAAAAAACGCATGAATATTTTTCAAAGTTTATGGCTTTATTGGAAAGGTAGTACATTGCCATTAAACATGAAATACAATTTCATTCAAATGACTTCCACGGCTGGCTGCACAATACCCCATTCTATCAACCCAATTTTTCAGTACATTTTCCACTGTATGGGCGCGTATTT
>NW_012130066.1:12626831-12631597 GCF_000143395.1 Atta cephalotes | reverse complement strand
AGGCGATCGGTATCGAACGCAATTGATGCGTGTGAGCCGAGCATTGAAAGACAAACGGCCGCAATACAACGAGAGACACGATAAAGTGATTTTGCAGCATGACAATGCTCGACCCCATGTTGCGAAAGTGGTCAAGACATATTTGGAAACGTTGAAATGGGGGGAAGTCCTACCCCACCCGCCGTATTCTCCAGACGTTGTTCCCTCTGATTATCACTTGTTTCGATCAATGGCACACGGCCTGGCTGATCAGCACTTCCGGTCTTACGAAGAAGTAAAAAATTGGATCGATTCGTGGATAGATGACCAGACTCAAAAGATGATCAGTTTTTTCGACGCGGGATTCGTACGCTACCCGAAAGATGGGAGAAAGTAGTGGCGATGGACAATACTTTGAATCATAAATGTATAACCAGTTTTTTACAATAAAGCCTCGAATTTCGGAAAAAAACGGCGGAAGCAAAGTTGTACATCTAATAGTATAATGTGTATTAAAAGAAATTAATTTGAACGTTTCGGCTATCGGTTTTAGCAAATACATAATTAATATACTAGCAGAGAATATCTTCTTATCTTTGAAAATATAAGATATTATTAACCTTTTGTCTTATCGGAAAGTGAGAAAAGCATAAACATTGCATAAAGAAGTTGCCTATTTTCTTGGTTAACAAGTGATTGCGTTTTAATAATATTAAATAATATTATAGAGTTAAAATTACATAAAAATAACGTTGAAATTATACAAAGAAAGTGCTTACCTCAATCTCCATATAACACTGCAATTAAGTATAATACAATATTGAGTAAATGAAGATTTGTACAAACAATGTTGTGATGAAACTTAGAAATCGTTAAAATGTATTCTTAACTGTTTCATGTCTAAGAATATAATAAACAAGATGTTTTTAAGACAGTTACTGAAAGAGCATAGAACGATGTTGTTATTGTGTAAGTTAAATCTAAATTTATTTACATTTATTAAGAATATATCATATGTACGTCTAAATTACATCTATGTCTTTTTGAAAATTGAGATCATTTGTTTGTCATTTTATATTTATGATTTCTGAAATCAATTGTTTGCTAAAATATTTTTCTTCGTCCAAAATTTCTGTGTTGTCCCAATCAATTTCGTGACAGCGATGCAAAGCGTGTTCAGTAATAACAGAGTAAGAAATAGGACCTTTACGTAAATTAGTTTTATGTTCTGTTATTTTTGTAATTAATTTTCCTTTCATTTGACCCATATAGGATCACAATCAGTTTATTTTATAAATGACGTTTCTTTTTTATTCTTTGCGTCAGATCTTTATAAACTTTTACAAATTTATTCAATTTATTCAAATTGAAAAAAGCCATTGTATGTACATTAATTATGCCCTTTCAGTATCTGTCTTAAAAATCTGTCTTGTTAATTACATTCTTCGACGTGAAATAGTTAAGGTTGACCATTCCTGATAACTCAGCCAAGAATTCTGACGATGGCGACATAGAATCAGATGGCGGTCTGACGAAACTGGTAGCCACACACTTAAGCATAATCCCATGTCCGTGTGTTCGCTTGCGGAGAAAGTGAACGAGACAGCGAACACCTTCTCACATTAATCACTTGTTTCAAGCAACCGAAAATACTTTCTCGGCAATCTCGACGACCCTAGGCATCAATAAGGGACGGGGGCAAATAACATATTGGGAATACAAATAAATTTCCGCCATTTGCAAAAGACGGCGTCACTAATTATAGTTAAATTATAGTTAAAATTGATGTAAAACGACATATCTTAAGATTGGACATCCGGCAACACCATAACCTTGAAATATTAGCGATTTTGTATCAGCATCATATATTTTTTTTGTACTAAAATGTCGAGTTTTGAGCCGAATAAGCGTCATTTGCGGGAACTTTTGATTTATTTCTTTAATTTGAAGAAATCTGCAACTGAGGCTCATAGATTGCTTGTAGAAGCATATGGTGATGCTGCTTTAAGTGAGAGAAGTTGTCGTGAGTTTCAAAAGTTTAAGAATGGTTTGACGTCGAAGACAAAGAACGTAGCGGAAGGCCGAAAGTATACGAAAATGCGGAATTGAAAGCATTATTGGATGAAGATTCGTGCCAAACGCAAAAAGAATTTGCACTTACATTAGGAGTGACTCAACAAACAATTTCATATCGTTTGAAATCATTGGGAATGATTCAAAAGCAAGGGAATTGGGTTCCATATGAACTGAAAAACTTTGAACGCCGATTTTTCACATGTGAAATGCTGCTTGCATAAACAAAAGGATTTTTTGCATCGTATAGTCACTGGTGATGAAAAATAGATTCACTACGATAACCCAAAGAAGAGGAAATCATGGGGACCACCTGGCCATGCTTCAACATCGACAGCCAAGCCGAATATTCATGGAAAAAAACTCATGTTGTGTATTTGGTGGGGTCAGCTTGGTGTCGTGTATTATGAGTTGCTCAAACCGAACGAGACCATTACTGGGGCTCTCTACCGAACACAATTGATGAGATTGAGCCGAGCACTCAAGGAAAAACGCGCCCACTACTACTCCAGGCATGACAAAATTATTCTCCTGATGCTCGACCACATGTTGCGGCGCCGGTCAAAACCTAGAAACACTCAAATGAGAAGTTCTATCTCACTCGCCGTATTCTCCAGACATTGCTCCTTCCGACTACCACTTGTTCCGATCGATGACGCATGACCTGTCTGAGCAGCACTTCACATCATATGAAGATACCAAAAATTGTATCGATGATTGGATAGTCTCAAAAGATGAAGCGTTCTTCCGACGCAGTATCCACATGCTACTAGAAAGATGAGAAAAAGTAGTGGCTAGCGATGGCCATTACTTTGAATAAAACATTATGTACCGTTCTTTCACAATAAATGCTTAATTTTTGATAAAAAACGGCGGAAACTTATTTGTACTCCCAATATAAGTTCTAAATAACATATAAGTTTTAATAAATTGTAGTAATAGTGTACCCCTCCCATTAATCCAGAAAAGTATAAATCATGTTAAAATGCAACAGTTTACGAGATATTTAATTGTTTACGATTTTTCATGCTATATCATGTTATATAGTATCCTCTCCTAAACTCGAGTAGCAAAAATAGTTCAGTAGAAGTAGAATTTTAACTGGAAAAAAATTATAAATCAGCATTTCTCTTCACGAAAATCTCGAAAGAGACATCAGAAAAGAAATGCGTATGTTTGAGATTCGAGACATGTGAAGAAAATATGCGAAAAAAAATAATTGCAAAGCATGTTTTTTGCTTATAAAACGAAAGATATTGATTGTATGGAAAAAAATTCATTATAAAAAATGTAGGTACTCAAAATACCTACAAAATACGTGGAACATTAAAATCGATCTATTAGTTCAGTAGAAAAAAAATAAAATACTCCGAAAAAAGCCTTTTTTTCACTTTCTCTCTGTTCATGGAGATTTAAACACAAAGCTTTGAATTCTCGTAAAATGTAGCTTTCGTAATGAACAAATCTAGCCCTGAACAAGCCTGAAATGTTCATTAATTTTTGCAGAAAGCCATTTGTCCACTACAAACCTGTCTGCGGAAAATTTAATTTCTTCATCTTTGAGCAGTCATATAGCAATACAGGAGCGATTTTTCTTCTTCAAGAATTGCACTATTACGTAATAACCAAACGATTTTTTGCAGTTTAATTATAAAACGCCTTTAAAAAGTTGATATCTTTTTTATGAAATTTTTAGTTTAGATTTTTTTCATTTTTTTTCTTGAATTTTTATTTTTTGGTTTATTACTAAAAAATTACATGAGTATGGAACACATGTCTGATTGACAAATTTAAATCACATTAGCTATGTTTTTTATTTAATATGTTATAAAAAGTGTCTAATTGAACAATTAAATGTACGGAATTATCAATACATAATTGTTTTTGTAAAATTAATTACAGATGCGAATATGACATATGTAAACAAATACTTAATAAGTAATTTGCCAAATGTTAGTGTAACTGTTAAATATAGTTGCAAAATATTGTATATTTTTCATGTAACACTAATTTACTTTTATATTTGTGAAAGTAATGTTATATCTTTAATAGTTGCGTGCGGACCAATCTTCCTCACTCGATTGCGCGCCGGCTTCCCTCCAGGATTGTTTTGTTTAGAATCTTTTTTTTAAACAAATGTTTTAAACAAAACATGTTTTAAACATCAGATTAAATTAAACATGCTTTTTTTTAAACAATTTAAAAATTAAATGTTTAAAAACAAATGTTTAAAAATGTTATTTTTTTAAAATGTGTTTTTAATATAATACTTTACTATTTAGTAAAGGAGAAGATGATGCTCGAGTTATATTTTACACAATAACTTGATAATAATGAATATTTAAGTTTAAAACTTGATAATTATATTTATTAAAATGTTGTTGAATTGATTCTGGACTCAAAATATGAAATATTTATTATTTAGGACACTATTCATAAAAATATGATAACATTACATAATGGCGAATCGAAGAGAAACATGATAATGTTTCTTCTATAAAAATAATCTTAAAAAGTTAGTTTTGTTTAGAAAACAATAGTTTGCTTATAAAATTAATAAAAAAATAGAGTGTATTGCAAAATATATACATGTATAGAAATGTATGAACATACACATGTACCAGGTGTACAAGTATGAAATGACGATTTGAGAAACAGATGGCGCACCAATGCAGTGTGAAGTACAAAGATTTAACATTATACGCCATTTTATT
>NW_012130066.1:12617873-12626811 GCF_000143395.1 Atta cephalotes | reverse complement strand
GTATCATCAACAAGTGTTTTTTTTAATAACATGTTTTTTTCATCAATTCTGCTTCCCTTACTCCGCCTGTGCACTGCCCTCGCTTATGTTCTACTTTCCAATAGTTTTAAACAAATTTTTTCAGCAATAAAAAATTCGAGAATTTTTCAACAGCAAATTCAATTCTTCTTTGACAAATTGTCAGACGGAACTCTTAATCTTAAAAACTGAGTGATTTTTTGAAAAATTTTTTGAAAACTATAGTGATTTTTTGAAAAAAAATTATTATATCGGTCTCTAATAATCGGAGGGTAATCTTTTTTTTTTAAATTCGTAGAAAAATGTCGATTTCGAATGCTTTACACGGCCATTTGATGTGATGTATGTTAACGAAATTATTTCCATTTTTTTTATACGGAAAAAAATATTCATTTTTTAAGACATTTTATAATAATTAAATTGCAAAAAATTGTTTGGTTATTAAGTGTGTATGATAGTGCAATTTTTGAAGAAGAAAAAATCACTCCTGTAAATTGCTGTGCGACTGCTCAAAAATGAAGAAATTAAGTTTTCCGCAGACAGATTTGTAGAACAAATGGCAATTTTGCAAAAATTAATGAACATTTCAGGCTTGTTCAGGGCTAGATTTGTTCGTCATTATGAGAGCTACATTTTACGAGAATTTCAAAGCTTTGCGTTTAAATCTCAGTGAATAGAGAGCGAGTGCGAAAGTGGCTTTTTTTAGTATTTTATTTTTTTTCTATTGAACTAGGTCGATTTTAATGTTCCATGTCTTATTTTGTATTTCGAATACCTACATTTTTTATACTAAATTTTTTTCTATACAATCGATATTGTCTGTTTTATAAGCGGAAAACTGCTTTTTGCAATGATTCGATATTTTTTTCACAAGTCTTGAGTTTCAAACATACATATTTCTTTTCTGATGGCCTTTCAAGACTTCCGTGAAAAAAAATGTTTTATAATTTGTTTCCAGTAAAATACTACTTCTATTTAACTATTCTTGCTACTTGAGTTTATAAAGGGGAGATATACTATATAAGGCAAAATCGCAAACAATTAAATATCTAATATAAATAATAGGGAGCATACAGCCATAACGCTAGATGTTTTAAACGGAAGTCATATATTTAAAATTATAATATAATAACGTAGACATTTCAATCAATTTGACTATCATCAGTACATAATAATATCAAGCTGTTAAATAAAGAAATACATAAAATTAAACGATAAAAGCTAGTCAAAAAAGATAGTAAAACAATTTTACAATCGCTGGTACGCGTTAATAGAGTAAGTTGAAGTCTAGAAATTGAAGTGAATAATATTCAATTGCTTATGAAGTATTTTCTATTACGTTTAGGATTCCTTACAAGAAGCAAAGTGTGACTTCGTGTGAAAAATACGGAAGATTCACGTATTTTATGAAAAATTATTTAGGAAAGAAATTTTTATTGTATAAAATATTGTGAAAATTCTCGCAAATCCTCAATTCGGAGTTAATATAGTATAAATTAAAAACAAAATTGGAACCTTAGATAAGAATTATTGCTAAATAAAACAAAAATGTGATAGCCCGTAGCTAGCGACAGTCTTTATACATTGTGAAAGGAAAAGGAGAGGAAATGAGAATGGAGAGAGTTATTCTATTGATAAGTAGAGGGGCTTTTTTTAATGATTGGTAGATAGATTTCAGGAAAGCATTCTCTGTTTGTTTAAACCCATTTCTTGTCTTTTGATATGTATCATCTTGGAGATCATCTTTTTATAATAAGATTGTTTGGAGTCAAGAATGATAGAATGATATAATATTATTCCAATCAATCGTATGATCTAGTTTATAACGAGAGATAACAGACATTGGTTTTTTGAAATCATTTATATGTTCTTTTAAACGCGTCTTCAGTTTCTTTTATGTCTATTCTACATATAAATACTTGCGATCAAGACAATTTCTTTTATATACCACCATTTAAACGATCTTCTTTTTTAATTTTATCTTTGTTTTAATGAAACCTGTTGTATTCATATTATTCATTTATGAGCAATATTGAAGTCAAATTTTTTTGTGAAACGTAAACTGTTGCATTTTAACATGATTTATATTATTCTGAATTAAGGGGAGGGATACTATTACTATAATTTATTAAAACTTATATGTTATTTAGGATGTCCCCCCGCCTTTTATTGATGCCTAGAGCCGCCGAGAAAGCATTTTCGGTCGTTTGAAACAAACGACTGTGTGAGAAGGAGCTGACTGTCTCTTTCACTCTCGGCGCACCGCAGGCGAGCACACGGATGGGTTCATGCTTGTTTGTGTGTTACAGCGTCGCACTACACAAATGGCCGAACTTATAGGCGTGGAAAAGTGATGACGCAATTTATGTTGCGTGTCATTTCATTATTATTTGCTTAATTGTGAAAATGTGGCTTGTCTCTCTACTTATCAAAGTCACAATTATCGATGAAAACTATAGTTATCTTGGAATTTTATATGTAAAAGCGTATATTTTACTCGTTTCAGTTGTCAGACCGTGTATTTCTGCTCGAATTTAGGCTCATGTGCCTTTTATGTGTCTTTTACGACCATTTACTAATTGTCAAAGGACAGTTTTCATCCCTTTTTACAAATTTTTACAAATGTTTTAAAGTGATCTCGTCGTTTCATCCAAATTGTCTTTATTTAAAAATGGCACGCAACATAAATCAACATATCATTCCTCGCTTCTGACGTCATGATTCCAACATGGTCGCCGCGACTAGTCAAGAGCCTTAAGAACATTCGTATACGATTACGATCAATACATTTTGATTTCTAAGTTTCATTACAACATGTTTTATACAAATCTTTTTTATTTACTCAATATTATATTATACTTAATTGCAATGGAGATTGAGATAAGTAAGTTTTTCTTTGTACAATTTCATATTTTTACGTTATTTTAACTCTTAATTTAACATTATTAGAACGCAATCATTTGTTAACCAAAAAGACAGACAATTTCTTTATGCGATGTTTATGCTTTTCTCACTTTCCGATTAGATAGAAGATTAGGTATATGTATATAACATCTTATATTTTCAAAGATAAGAAGATATTCTCTGCTAGTATATTAATTATGTATTTGCTGAAGATAGTTAAAACCTAATAACGAAACATTAAAACTATAAATTTCCTTTAATACACATTTAACATTATTAATGATTGTATAAGTAAAAATTGCGCACACTTCTTATCGCGCTGATTCCAAATTAGCCTCCTTAAATCTGTATTATTTTACAATTATAAGGAGTCTTATTTTATACAAGGGCAAGTCAATAAGTTCTTAGAAAATCTATCCCCAGAGCGTATTGTGTTATGTCACGTTACTTTTTGACAAGTAGCAGCCTCTCAGCTGATTACTGTCAAATTTTGAGCGGAATTCATCGCATGGTTTCATTTCTGTAGACGATTAAAACAAATAATCTTTGTATTTTTTTGCAAAATGGAAAAAAAACGAGTTTCGTGCAGTGATCAAACATCTACAAAAAGGTTTAAGTCAAAAGAAAAGCGGAGTTGGATAATGTTCATAGCACATCTGCACCATCGTTTGCGACTGTATACAATTGAGTGAATGAATTTAAACGTGGTCATACGTCCACATGTGATGCACTTTGTTCGGGACGTTTTTCAATTGAGGCTGCTACGCCAATCATCGATAAAGTCCACGATTTTGACTGATCGATGAGTGAAAGTGCGTGAGCTTGTTGAGGCATATCACATGGCACAGTGATTTCAATTTTGCATGAACAATTGGGTATGAAAAAGCTATCGGTAAGATGGATGTTTGCTCACTGTGGACCATAAGCGCGATCATGTGATGATTTTAAAACAATGTTTGGAGATGTTTCAACGTAATCCAGATGAATTTCTGCGTCAATTCATTATTGTGAACGAAACATGGATCCATTACTTCACACCTGAGACGAAGGAAGTCAAAACAATGGATGAACCAGTTCCGAAGAAGGCGAAGACCGTAAAATTGGCCGGAAAGGTGATAGCCACAGTTTTTTGGATGCACGCGGTATAATTCATATCGATTATCTTCCATCGAAGCAAACGATCAATGGCGATTACTATGCCTTATTGGACCGTTTCAACAACATTTTAAAGAAAAAACATTCCATTTTATTTGGCGAAGAAGAAAGTGCTCTTCCATCAAGATAATGCACGGGTTCACACGTGCACCTAATTCATGGCCAAATTTAACGAATTCCGCTATGAATTGCTTCCCCATCCAGCATATTCGCCAGATTTAGCCTCCTGCGACTATTTCCTGTTTCCAAACCTGAAGAAATGGTTCGGAGGAAAGAGAGATTCACCACTAGAGAGCAGCTCATTGCCGAAAGAGAGGCTTATTTTGAAGGGTTGGACAAATCATATTCAGACGGTTTGAAAAAGTTGGAGAATCGTTGGATCAAATGTATCGAGCTGAAAGGAGACTATATTGAGAAATAAAAATGAATCGATAAAAAAAAAATGTGTTTTACTATGTTTTTCTAAAAACTTATTGACTGGCCCTCGTATCTCTTTATTCTAAATTGTCATTTCACAATAATGTTATAATATTTGCAATAAAATATTAGATTTTCAATATTGCTCCAATATTGCTGCAATATTGAAATTCTAATATTTTATTGCAAATCACAACCAATAGCAATATTGCTGCAATAATTCATGCTGTAAGAGTACATGTATTATTATATACATTATTATATACATTGATTATAATAAGTGTATACATTTTTTAAATTAACACTTTGACTGTGACAATATGATACTTAAAATATCCATCACAAAACTAAGTAAAGAATTTTTTAAAAATACAAAAGATAAAGTATTTTTACGTTATTTAATAAAAGATGATTTTTCGTAATTTATTATACTTACATATTCGCATTAATTCTTATAAATATATTAATTTGCAATATATTAAATTGATACTGAATAAATTATAGCATTTTCTCTTGGTTGGACTATCGTCCACCAGTGCAACACTCATTCGGTGTACCATGTTTCTGTGATTACGATGTAGTGCAAATTTTATACATAAAGTGGGATTTTGCATCGTCTCACAAGAATGTAGAGCCAGTGTGATATTTAAAATATGAAAATAAAAGTCAAGCGGAAACAGGATTTCAATACAATAATGAAATAGTTCATGTAGTGGTATTCACCACTCCAGTGCAGTGTAGCGCAACTGCAGTGCAAGTTACACCCAGTGTATCTTAAGGGAAAACGCTATTAGATTGATACTTTGAATGGTAGTGTAGTAATGATAGTGTCGGAATATAGTCTATATGCACGGAATGGAAAATTATTTTTTTAAAATGTAACCGTTACTAATTACTTCATTTTCAAAAGTAACTCCGTTATCTTTATATACATAACTAGCATTACTGTTATATGAAAAGTTACGATTCATTATTTTTTTATTATTTTTTTTATTACTTTTTTTAAAACTTCTGAAAAAAACTTTTAGAAAATTTTCGAAAAAAAAAAACGATTTTTTTTCATATTTTTCGGCGGATTTTCTCAACTCCTTTCTTGAGGACAGAATAATTCATTAGAAAAATTCATATGTGTTTATAGAACATATTATATACGCTTTTTTCATGAAAAAAAAATTTTAAGTTTTCTCAATTTGAAAATGTTTTTTTTAATTGTATCTTTTTTAAGAGAGATTAAACAAGATTAGATTAAATAAAAAATTTACTTTCGTAATGTTAAAAAAAATATTAATAAAATTTATGTAAAATCTAAAATATAAAAAATATAAAAAAATTAAAAAAAAAGATTAAAAAATGCTTAAAATGTAAACAATAAACTTCTTAAAATGTATAAAATTACAAGAATTATTGTATTTAGATCTAGAATATATTGTAGGGTATAGGAATTGGGATATTGGATAGGATAATAGGAATTAAGATATAGATTTATTTGAATAATTTGGAACTGAATATATAAAATGGTTGAATAAAACAGGGCAATAGGAGTCAAGCATAATTCTTGTGCAATACGGTTAATAAACAAACAACTTTATTAATAATTAACCCATTTATATGTTTCGACTCACTTTTGAGCCATCCTCAGAAATCATATGATGTTGTAATTACAAACAATTTTTTTACAAACTAATTCATTTTAATGAGCCACCTATTCACCTATTCGTGGAAACTATAACATAAAAACGATTTCTAATAACAATCTAAAATGTATTAAATGTATTGTAATTCAAGATTGAATTATTTAAAGCAATGAAGATTCAGCTTCGAACGTCATAGGCATTTTAAATTTCTAGTATTGATTGTGTCTCTCACATATGCGGTCTAAAAAATAAAGATTCTTAATAAATGTATTAAAATTATTAAAGGTAAATTTGTTAGAAAGACGATTTATTGTAAAACAATAGAAAGTTCACTAAAACAAGAATTTATCATATCGCAAACACTTAAATTCTATAGGTTTAGTAAAAAATTAGTCTTTGACCATTCAACGAATCAGTGTCAATTATATTAAAATTAATGAAATAACTCTTAATACACTTAAAATGTTAATTGCAAAGAGAAAAAAAAAGAAGGAAAGAAAAAACTCTGATATTTTAATTACAGTCCAGACATCAAAACCAAAATTAAATCTTTAATAATTTAATCTAGATGTAAAGAAGAGTGATTAATTAGCAATAACAACGCTCCGATATTTATAGTCCGTCTATAATTGGAAAGTAGGTCTTGGGAAGCTCCTCCAAATTCGTCTGCAGGTTGAGCTACGTGTTTATCTCCTGATGTGTAGCATGTCCGACATCAATCTCTTTCTATATTGGAATTCCGCATCCAAATTGCAATGTTTTCCCAATCGAACTCATGAACCTCTTCCAATCGGTAGTCACTTATGACCGAATGTATGGTCGTATGAATCATATTCCATCGAATGATTCTTGTGCTTAACTATTCTCGTCTTCAGTTTGTCTCGTCTTCCTGTTTGTTTCACGTAGCTTGCATCGCAATCTTTGCAACAAATCTTGTACACATTAGATTTCTTTTCATGCGGAAGGGGATTCTTATGTACCTTGATGAATTCTCGCAACTTATTAAAATTATAAAATGATATTCTAATATCCTCGTTGTTTAATCTATTAAATTTCTCGGAAAGCAACGGAACGTAAGGAACAGTAAATCATGAAAGCCCTGCGCTTTCGATATTATCACTACGTTTTTTTTCTCTTAAAATTAATAATATTTTTCAATCGTCTATTAATCGTCTATTGGGAGTACAAATTAATTCGGTCCGTTTCTCTAAAGATGGCTCCAGTTGTGAATAGTTCATAGTGACAACTAATTTTGGCGGTTTCAGACAGATTAAACATCTGCTAATAATATTTAGTTTATATATCGCTTTGAGTTTCATACAAAAACCTTGATTTTTACTGTGTTTGAAATGTCGAATTTTGTTTTAACCAAGCAGCATTTGCGGGAGGTTTTGATTTTCTGCTTTAATTGGAAAAAAATCCAGCGGCTGAAGCTCATCGAATGCTTGTCGAAGTTTATGACATTGTTCCAACTGATAAATCATGTAGGAAATGGTTTCGAGGATGGAGATTTCAGTATTGAAGACAAGCCTCGCTCTGAACAGCCAAAAAAATTCGAAGACAAAGAATTAGAAGCAACTCGAAGAAGATCAGAGTCAAACGCAAGAGGAGCTTGCAGAATCATTGGGGGTAACTCAACAAGCCATTTCTGTACAATTGAGAGCCATGGGAATGATTCAAAAACAAGGAAATTGGGTGTCTTATGAATTGAAACTGAGAGACGTTGAAAGGCGATTTTTCACTTGCAAACAGTTGATTCAAAGACAACAGAGAAAAAGTTTTTTGCATCGGATTGTGACTGGAGATGAGAAGTGGATATTCTACGACAACTTCAAGAAGAAAAAATATTACACTAAGCCCGATCAATCGTTGCCATCGACCTCAACATCAACATCATGGCCGAATATTCATGGTTCGAAGATCATACTCTGTATCTGGTGGGATCAAAAGGGTCTTATTTACTATGAGCTGCTGAAACCTAGCGATTTCATTACGGGTGATCGGTATCGGCTACAATTGATTCGTTTGAGTCATGCATTTCAAGAAAAACGGCCGGAATACGAGCAAAGACATGATAAAGTTATTCTTCTTCATGACAATGCTCAGTCTCATGTCGCTAAAGTCGTAAAAAAATATTTGGAAATGCTCAAATGGGATGTTTACCGCACCCGCCGTATTCTCCGGACATTGCTCCTTCTTATTACTGGTTGTTCCAAAAGATGTAGCAAGTCACCGGTTCACTTCTTTCACAGAAATCGAAAATTGGCTCCAAAATTGGATCGCCTCCAAAGACGAGTCATTTTTTCGAGATGGAATTCGAAAATTGCCTGAGAGATAGGAAAAAGTAGTAGGCAGCGACGGACAATACTTTAATTTGTTCATTCATTTTGAAATAAATGCATTTTTGAACACAAAAAAACGGATCGAAGTAATTTGTACTCCCAATATAAAAAGTGAATCTTCTATCTATCAAACCAGCAATCGTGCCCCTCTTTTGAGAAATCGGATGATAAGATAAGAGTTCAAATAGAAAACATTAATTTATAGTACCAATCAAATCGACTTTATTATTATTACAATAATTAAAGTAATATCCAAAAAATTTAACCTATTGTCACCGGAGACAACAGAGATCCCCATAGAAGTGCCATTTTGCTTATATCCCTGCTAAAAATTCCAAACATGTCCGTATATAAATTTAAACATACCTCGTCAAATGTGGTTTTTTCATTAGAAATCCTATTATATCCAAATTATATATGGAGTTCTAGATATATTCTATGCCGAGTCTTATCTCTGTAAATTTCGTT
>NW_012130066.1:12596171-12617269 GCF_000143395.1 Atta cephalotes | reverse complement strand
TATATATACTATATATAGTACTATTATACTATTATTATATTACGTACTTACGTATATAGTATATNTATATNTANATATATATAGTATATATANATATATATATATATATATATATATATATATGTACCATGTCAATCCTTGTTTGCAGATTCCGTTCTGTTTGAACTATATTTGGAATATATATATGTAATATATATTAAATATTGTAATATATATTAAAAATAAATGCTCTCTAAATGATCTTTCTTAAAAAATGTCTTTTAGATATTTCTAAAAGATATTTATTAGATATGTGTTTAATAAATATCTTACAAGAGAGATCATTTAGATATCTTTAATATATCTATTACAAATATTTTAAAAATATTTTTTAAAATGTCTTTAAAATGTCTATAATAGACATCTTTTAAAAGTTCTACAAAGATATCTTTAATAAAATCATTTTAGACATTTTTAGACATTTTTTAAATATCTTCTGGAAATGTCTTGAAGATATTTTTAAAGAGAGATATCTTTTAAATATCTATAAGATATCGTTTTTCTGGATAGCTACTCGCAGTAACACTTGACATCAATCGCTACACATTTCGTTGAAATCGATTGATATAATGATGTAAGATCTCCTTAAGACGTACTCTCCTTAAGACATTGTTCTGAAAAGTTAGTGTTTCAAAAATTCTTCTTTCTTATATAAATATTACACAATATAATACTATACAAATCAAAGCACAAAAAATATTTTGCAAAGAATGAAATATACAATACAAAAAAAAATTAAAAATATATATTAACACTTGCAGCCGACCAATGCTTTAAGTATTCTCGAGAGCAAATTACACATACATGATTCATTTACTAGGGCCACATAAAAGTAGTGCATGGATATTAAAGCAGCTCGCTGCAAATCGCAGATTTTCGATTTTGATCATATTCACATAATTTTGAAAAGTAAAACTGGTTGAGCTGTTATCCAGCATCGATTAAATCTTGGATTTCCAAATATAACCATATACAAGTAATGCACAGAAATGTATATGAAATCCGGAGAGGATTTACCTGTCAAGGATTTCCATGTTTACAAATGTAGGAAAGCGTACAATGGATCGTCAGTTTGAACTCATTGTCGAAAAAGAATCTTTTTTCGAATAACTGTATATAAATAATACGAAATTTGCATATAATACGAGATGTTTACTAGCACTGTACTTACTTATATGTATTCGGTTTCTGGAATTTCGTTTATTATCTGTTTTTAATTGAATACAAATTTCCATGCAATTATAGATCAATCTTTTATTAGGAAACCTAACCTGTAATAACTCATTACTAATTTAAACATGGAAATACTTACATTAACCGAATTATATTTCCTGATAAAAACCAGTAAATTTTATGTTGTAAATTCCTAATGTATTTGGAATTGCGGATGTCAACAGACAACATTTTTATCTGAGAATCCAATTATGTACTATGAAATGGAAATGCTTATATAACCAAATTTAATATTTATTTGGATGGATTTTATGTCAGTTAAAAACTGATTTGTCCATGTCTATCCTGATGTGATATACATATATTTTTTTATTTGAACATAACTGGAATTTGTAGCAGGGATATAACGTGACGATAGGCGACGATAGATTAAACTTTTGAATTAATTTTTAATTATTAATAATAATAAAATCGAATTTGATTGGCACTATAAATTAACGTTTTCGGGAACATACTTGAATTTCTTGTCTCATCATCCGATTTCTCAAAAGAAGGGCACGATTGCCAGTTTGGTAGACAGAATTCACTTTTTATAGTATTAATAGACGATTGAAAAATATTATTAATTTTAAGAGAAAAAAAACGTACTAATGATAATATCGAAAGCGCAAGGCCTTCAGGTTTACTGTTTCTTATGTTCCGTTGCTTTCCGAGAAATTTAATAGATTAGACAACGAGGATATTAGAATATCATTTTATAATTTTAATAAGTTGCGAGAATTCATTAAGGTACATAAGAATCCCCTTTCACATGAAAAGAAATCTAATGTGTACAAGATTTGTTGCAAAGATTGCGATGCGAGCTACGTGAAAGAAACAAGAAGACAACTGAAAACGAGAATAACTGAAGACGAGTTACAGGAATTATTCGGTGGAATATGGTTCATACGACCTTACATTCGGTCATAAGTGACCACCGATTGGAAGAGGATCATGAGTTCGATTGGGAAAACATTGCAATTTTGGATGCGGAATCCCAGTATAGAAAGAGATTGATGTCGGAGATGCTACACATCAGGAGATAAACACGTAGTTCAATCTACAGACGAATTTGGAGGGGCTTCCCAAGACCTACTTTCCAATTGTAGAGGGACTAGAAATATCGGAACGTTGTTATTGCCAGTTAATCAGTGTACATTCTTCTTTACATCAAGATTAAATTATTAAAGATTCAGTTTTGGTTTTGATGTCCATCTGAACTATAATTAATATCAGAGTTTTTTTTCCTTCTTTTTTCTTTCTCTTTGTCATTAATGTTTCAAGTGTATTAAAAATTATTTCATTAATTTTAATTGATACTGATTCACTGAATGGTCAAAAACTAGTTTTTGATTAAACTTATAGAATTTAAGTGTTTGCGATATGGTGAATTCTTGTTTTAGTGAGCTACCTTCTATTGTTTTACAATAAATCGTCTTGCTTCTAACAAATTTACTTTTAATAATTTTAATACATTTATTAAGAATCTTTATTTTTTAGACCGCATATGTAAGAAACACAATTAATACTAGAAATTTAAAATGTCTATTAGTCGGTCGAAGCTGGATCTTCATTGCTTTAAATAATTCAATCTTGAATTACATTTAATACATTTTAGATTGTTATTAGAATTCGTTTTTATATTACAGTTTTCGTGAATAGATGGAAGTGACTTACTGAAATGAATTAGTTTATAAAAAAATGTTTTGTAATTATAACATCATAGGTTTCTGAGATTTGGTAATGTATTATTCATTCTCTACTACAATTATAACCAGCTAAACTATAATAGTAACGAAATTATATAGGTAATAATAAAAATATCATCATTTAACAGATATAATAAAGTATAAACAATTTACATTACTGTGAGACAACGTTGGGTAAGTGTCGGATAATCTAATTTCGCTTGGCCGATGTCACGCGCCCTGATTAGCCTAATATTCGAGCTGTGTTCGACTTGGTTTGCGAGTGTTCACATTCATTTACTTTTAATCAAAAAGAAACAAAAGAGCATAACTTCATTATTTTTACGTTATATAACTTTTTCGAACTTAGTTGGATTAAAATGAAAAATTTCCTACTTATAATTTTGAATAATTTAAGTAGCATTTATGGTCCATTTTTAAATAAAATTTTTTTTATTCAATTGTATTGAAAAACTGCATTTCATATTCAGAATATTGAATTGAATAATATTCACATTGCACAAAAATTGTTGATATTATTTTTGAATTTAACTGAATTAAAAAAACTATATTTCCTATTCATAATTCTGAATTGAGTAGTATTCACGATTCATGCTAATATTGTTTTTAGATTGAAAGGCATAGAAATATGCTGTATGCAATTCTTATAAATGAATAAAAATGCATTCAGGTTTGAAAAGGTACAGACATTTACTTTATGCAAATGAATAAAAATGCATTCAAGATTGAAAAGGATTCATTTTAACACATTCATGAATCCGTATTTCTGAAAATCTGAATCTGAAAATCTGAAAATTTTAATCTATTTCAATCCATTCTCGTTTGCTAGATAGCATTTCAAAATACATGAAGAAGTTATAAAATATTCGAAAATTCAGAAAGCACACTCCGGAAGAGCTTGGGAATCTCTAGCTTTGACTATTCGATTTATAAATATATATCAATTTATAGAATTTCTGGGTGTTTTCTTCTTATGAGAAATAAGTCCATCTCATGATGATGGCATACATGAAAATGACATTTTGCTTGATTTCTATTGCCAATTCTGTGTACAATTTGTTGCCTTTCTGCAATCAAAACTTAGTAGCAGGCTGCTCAGAATCTGTCTCCGCCGACTTTGCTATCAGAGATCTTAATTCTACACTATCCCACTTGGATAAAATTTACCCAGACGGTTTTTAAAAATCCCGCCATTTCGATAGGGTTGAAGAAGTAGAATCGGGATGTGGGAAAGAAGAATCTTATAAATGCCCTGTAAGTATACCCTGTCTATCATAAGCCATGTCATTCCGTTCGATGCTGCTATTTTAGCCACGTCTTAAATTCACGTTGGGTAAAAAATATCCGAGTGTGTTGGAAGTATGAGTTTCATCGTATGTGGTGAAATAAAAGCCAAGGTAAATGTCAACATTCTTAATAAATGTGAGTGAAACCTAGTGCTTTTTTACAACGTCCTGCGTGCAGAAGTCATAACAGTAGAGAGGTTTTGCAATACTTTTTGATGAACATGTTTTCTCCTTCTTTTGAAATTTTTGTTCAAAAATATTGACATTCTCACGTTTATTTCACTTATAAGTGCTATTTTCGAAGTTATCATTTTCTTCATTTTTAAAACTTTTCAACACGTTAAATATACTCCAATGCATGTAAATTGTAGATAAAAGTGCTTTTCATAATTTCACACGGGATGAAATCAGATCTTCAATACATGACACACATATTGGTGTAAAGTTCGATAATCAATCTAACAACGATCATTATCAGATATTCATTCGGTCAAATAAATATGTTTTTTTGGAATAAAGTCATATGAGGTATTTGTTTTTTAAAAATATCACTCACATTTTTTCAGAAACCATTCACATTTTCGTTTCTGAAAAAAACTGCAGTGTAAAAAAATCAGTTTTTTTTGAAAAAAAAAAAAGGATAATCTTCTGAAAATGTCAAACGCCCGATTTTCGCCCGATGAATTTTGGTAGATTTAGACACTCTAAGATACTCTAATGACATTAAATAGACATTCTTAAATGACATTAAATGAATATCCTTAAATCGATTTTCACTGACAAGAAGGTTTAATATTAAAAATGTTTAAATAAAAGTATATACCATTTGAATGGATTACCTTTACATAGCTCACTCTAAATCACTTCCGAGAGATATTGACTTCCAAAAAGATCTACTTCATTTTTGTGCATTCTTAGACGAAGGGAGGAGGGGGGGGGGAATGGTGAGATGAAACCAGCGACATAGGGGCGAACAAGGACTAATCATTTTGTCCCTTGCTAGAAACCGGAATTGATAGTTCATATGGTGTTTAAGATGTCCGTGATGTCTCTTTCTATTTTGATGAGAGCAATGCAATAGAGTGAAATAGCATGAGTCTTGAACATCACATAATCTATAAATTTCTGGCTTCATTCCCTATTCAAAATTATAGGAATACTTGGTCTATGTGCGTGCGCGCGCGCGCGCGCGCGCGTGTGTGTGTGTGTGGGGTGTGTGTGTCATTGGATGACACCTTTCGTGTGGAAAGTCGGACGCTTCTGAAACAGGGGCAGGGAGGTGAGAATATAGACATAGGGTGTTCCACTTAACATTCGCAACGCTCGCAGCATCATTTCATCCTTGTTTAATATTTGAAAACGATGAGGATAAAGTGATGCTTGGAACGCGTTCATAGCATCTCTAGACCGAGCATTCGAGGAATGGGGGAAACCCTCCTTTAGAAAAAGATGCTCTCACTTGATGTAAAGAGAATTAAGGAAGAATGAAACGGATAGCGTTCTATTCTCTAATTGATTCCGCTATTTATCCACTCGCTTCTGCAAATGTGCATGTGTGCATGTATGTATATGTACATACACATAATACTAATGCGGTACAATACTAGTGTGTGCAGCACCATATATTCCATTATGCTTTCCAGCAAACGAGAATGAATTGAAATGAATTGAAATGGATTCAGATTTTCCGAAATATTGATTCACGAATGTTAAAATGAATGCATTTCAATCCTGAATGCATATTCATTTATAGGAATTGCATGAAGCATCTCTATGTCTTTCAATCTAAAAATGATATTAGCTTTTTTTGTGCACATTATGAATACTGTTCAATTAAAAATTTTGAATAGGAAATGCAGTTTTTCAACCCAATTGCATTCAATTGAATGTAATTAAAGCCAATTAAATCCAAAAAAAGTATTCGCTATTGAAAATAGGCATTCGAATAGAAAAAAATTTCAATCTATTCTCGTTTGCTGGATTCTACCATATCTCCTATTCCTTCTAACGAATGGCAAACGAATGGCGGCTTGAATCCACTCTCCCTTGATTCTCTCTGATTTGCAGTGCGTTTTCTCTCATTTCGCGCATGCGTGTATAATGCATCTGTGAGAGAAGAGATCGGAAGCACGAAGAAACTCGGCGGGTTAACCTGGCTAACAAAAAATTCCGAGACGAAACACGTTCGGTTCGAGCTCGTCGTGAGACTCTCACAAAACATATACTCTGTTTGCCGATTTAACTATAAGCTGTTACATTTCAATTCCTCGTTTCAATTCTTCTTTCTTTCGACTCTCTCTCTTAATAATACACTTTATGTATGCATAGAACGAGAGAGAACGCATCAGTATCAAGTTGACGGAGAGCACAGACTCATGCATAATGCATAAGAGAATCATCCAATCAAAATTCTCCTTTACCGTGAAATGGGAGGAAAAGAAAGATTTTGATCGATTGATTCGCTTATGCATTATGTGTTATGCGTTATGTAAAAGTCTGTGTTGTGGTTCTAAAACTCTATATTACTAAAGTAGCACATTAGTCCACATAGGCCCTACTAACCATATTATGTACCAATATTATGGATAGAAATAACTATGTACACTAATACTAGAGTCCCTATAACAGAATTTGGACACTGCATTCGTGTGTATACTTATCCGTCATTAACAGTTAAAACTGGAAATGTATCGCCGTATTTACCGTGCAATTCAAATGACTACTTGCTGTCAGGTACTATCAGTTTCGGAACGAAACCGATAATCGGATTATAATCGTTATTTTTATTCGAAATCGATAATTGGACCGAAATGTTGTGCAAGCTAATGGACCGTAACCGGATCGAAAATGTTAGATTTCAGTCCAGTTTTCGATTCGGATGTTTTAACCTCTTCGGTATGTATGATCGTCGACTATAGTCTACAGCCACCAAATATACATATCCCCATGATGTAGTAATCACATATCCCTACGGCCAAGCGTCGACTATGGTGAACAACAAGAACAATGCATTCCCCTTTTACAATCGAAAGAGAGAGAAATGCTCACCTGTGGTTGCAACACTTGCAACCACAAAAATGGATGAAAACTATCCTTAACTCCCATGACATCATTTAATAAATAATTATGAAAGGCACAAAAAGTTTATCAAAATTTATTCAATGCGCATTTCATGTCTATTTTCATGTCACGTTTCTTTTGATTATTTACTGCCTCAGGGTCAAGGGGAAAGTAAGGATAGTCTTTGCCAATTTTTACAAGTGTTTTAAAGCAATCTCATTATTTGGTTTTACCTAAATTCTCTTCATTTACAAATGTTTTGCAAGAAATTGTAACGTGTCATTTCTCATTTATGACGTCATGATCCAATGTTACCACTATCATAGCGATTGCAGGAGAGTCTTAAAGAGGAAAAGGATATTTCAAGCAATTAGCAATATTACAGGGTGTTCACGAAGTATTATTATCTTATTTCTTTGCTCGATTATGATTTACGTAAGAATAATATGTTATTTTGTAGAAAATTATCAAAAAAGCTGTAAACGATCATTGGCGTCGCTACAAATCACTAATAAATCGTAATCGACAGAATACGTCGCAGAAGATAATAAAAGTGAAATAGCAAAGAAAGAAAAAAAATGATCTCTTTATTTTACACTAGTTTAGAGTTAGTGTTTATGCCCATTTCTATTAATGCAGTTTAACTTTAATCTCGGTTCAATTAACTTTTCATCTTTTTCTAATTTTAAGAACAAGATGAAGAATAAGGGTACTTTTCTTAGCAGAAAAGTTGACTTATAATCTTAAGATAGTATCTTATGATTAAAACTCACAATTCATAGTTAACTCTTAACCATGGTTCAACTTATTCCTCATCTCTTTTCAATTTTAGAATTGGAAAGAAATAAAGAATATGTTGAACCTCGGTTAAGAATTAACCATGAGTTGTGGAACTGAGATTCATGTCTTTACTAACGCATAAGAATTATCTTAAGATTATAAGTTAATCTTTTGCTAAGAGCCCTAAGTTGAATCGAGATTAAAGTTAAACTGCATTGGTAAAAACAGGCCTTACATTGCTTAGTGTTTACATATCTCCAATTCAATATTGTCTTAAAAATAAATATGAATTTCCTTAAATATACAATTTATGCTTGTTGTATTATCTTTCTCTACAGTAGATAATCATACCGTAACTGAAAAAAACTTAAATCCAAATCACCGTTATCGATAAAAGAACCAAAACCATTTGGATTTCGGACTTTTTCGATCCGGAATCAAAAAAGACCGAAAAAGACCGAAACCATTATCCGTAAAAGGACCGTAAAAAGATCGGAATCGGAAACGAAAATTGGATACAGTCTTTGATCGTGATCATAACCGAACTGAAATTTCGATCCGAGTTCTTGCTTGCTGTTATACGAGACAATAGAGTTGAATTAAAACTATTTAAATAATCCAAAATGAAAGATAGAGAATAGAATTGTAGACGAGCAAAAATATGTCAGCATGTCAATATGTCTTGCAATCATCTATATAATGATATATCTGTATAATGTGTATACTAATCTATACTACTGTTGCGAGAACTAAACATTCTCTAAACATTCTATTGATAATTATCGCTATCTTGACTAGTGATAG
The DNA here is from genome assembly GCF_000143395.1 of Atta cephalotes. Classification (NCBI taxonomy): domain Eukaryota; kingdom Metazoa; phylum Arthropoda; class Insecta; order Hymenoptera; family Formicidae; genus Atta; species Atta cephalotes. Next base: position 12,608,379 of record NW_012130066.1, on the reverse strand, counting down.
CCATTGAGAGCCACGCTTTCTTCTTTCAGGATTATCCTGCCATTGGCTGTCACTAGTTAACGATAGTGTTAATTAACTGTTAATGGCAGAACCAATCAGCAATCGCTTCAGCAGACTAGACAGTCTAGACTCTGTTATAGAGATTCTAAATAATACGCGCTAAAATAATAATATTCTAAGCACTTATAGCACTATAGATAACTAGGTCTAAGATGGCAGTAAAATAGCCAGTAGGAAGGCTGTCGGTAAGATAAAAGAAATGCGCTACTTCAGTAATATAGACTTTAGCACCAAGTGAGTGCATCCTTTTCTAAATGAGGACTATCCCACTCCCGAAATTTCTGACAATGGCCTAGTTTCCACCTGGGTTTAATCGGAATGTAAGAACTACTCAATTACAGTCAGTACAAGTATTTCCCTTACAGTCGAACGACAAGGGAATACTCGACTGTAATTGGTTGTTTCTTATATCCGGATTAAATCCTCGGTAGGTCAATACTTGGTACAGAGATAGTATGTCTATGGATGAGAGTCGCTTCGCGTGGAAGATTAGCAGAAGAGGAGATGGAGTGAAAGTCGCTCCATATGGAAGCATAATGGAAAGAACAACATGATGCTCAGTTTGCAAGCGTCTCTCTCTCTCTCTCTCTAAATCTTTGCCATCTTTTTACGTATGATGTACAACTTATTGCCGTGTCTCCAAGAGACGCCAAAGCTTGTGTGTTATTTACATCTACAACTTAAGTCTCTAAATAAGTGTTACGACAATTCTGCTCAGATCCTTTCTTTATGAATGCATGAGAGGAAAAGGCTGCGAATTGTGAAACGCGAAACATGGAGTATTCATAGTCTGTTTTTATTTTAAAACTGTCGTAAATAAGATGTTTTAAGATGCTAATACAGTCCTCGCATTGACTTATGACATCTTAAGACTGTATAAAGATTATGTGTTTCACGGGTTTTCTCCGTCCAGATCCATTCTGGGAATGCCAACGTTTTGTGAACCTTCCAGTCCACTTTATCAGGAACAGCCTGATACTGTTCCTCCGGGTCGTTCCTTTTATATATTATGCTACTTATTGGGGTGGTGAAGGGAAAGAAGAGAATTGTAGGAGGGGAAGAAGTGGGGGAAATCGTTCAGTCTTCAATAACCAGGAGAATAGTTTTCCATATTTTATTTATATTGTAGCTATTATCTCTATTTAGATTGTTAGGATGTTTTTGTATTTTTATGGCTTCTCTATACTTTTTTGGAAAGTATGATGTAATGTTGGGTATTGTAGTCGTTTTATCAAACAGTATTTGATGTCCTGTTTCGATGTTGTGTTCTGATAATGCTGATTGCGTGACGTGTTTTAACCGGACATCACGTTAATGTTCTTTTATCCGTAGATTCTCCCAGTTTCTCCAATGCATACTTGCCCGCAGGAACAAGATATTTTGTATACTCTTGCGAAGCTGAGTGGAGGTCTTTGAAGAATCTTAAGAAATCTTTAGGATTTCTTAAGATTTGTCCTATCTTTTTGGGTGGTTTAAAAATAATTCGGATATTGTATTCGTTTAATATCCTGTCAATCCGATCTGTTGTTCCTTTGACATATGGGAGAATGGATAGGATCCTTTCATCTGATTATGTGTCAGAGACCATTATCTTGTCTGTATGTCTATTGATTGTTTTGATTATGTCTTTTTTTTGTCATGTCCGTTTTTCTGTAAGACTATTTTTAAATAATTAAGTTCTGTAGGTTTTCTTTGTCAGAGATGATGAAAGCTCTATGTACAAGTGAATTGATTGCAGTTTTTGTGGGTGATGGTTCGGCATGTAGATATCTATGTGTGTTGATTTTCTGTACACTTGATGACCTAAGGTATCGTCAGCTTTCTGAGACAAGAACATCTAGGAAGAGGAGTTTTCCGTTTTCCTTTAAATCTGTAAAGTGGATATTTGGATATTGATTGTTGAGGAAAATAAGGAATTTAGGGAGTTCGGCTCTCCCGTATCTCCATATCATGAATGTGTCGTTTATATAACCAAACTTCTGGTTTTTCTGAGGGCCTCTTTCTCAAAATGCTCCATGAAGATGTTGGCAATTACAGGAGAAATAGGAGAGCCCATTGTCGTTCCTGAAGTTTATTTATTTATAAAATTGGCATTCCTAAAATGCTGCAGGGATAATAACATTCCTATAACTAGGACCGTCTAGGAACTCACAAATCCAAAAACATCCTTCATAAAACCAGTCTCATCTTCATCAAAGAACGCATTCACTTCACTAAATCACAAATAGGCTTCTCATAAAAACCTTTAAATGCCACCTGTACATACTTATTCATCACGTTGCGGCATGATATTTAGCAAACCCTAGATCATATTACATATGAACAAGTTATGAAGATCCACATCTCTAAAAGACAGAAACAGAAATACATGAACCTTGTTCCTCACAAAAATCCACAACTCTCTCTACTTAATGTCAAGAACTTATCCAACAAAGACCTGTCTCAAGACACTTGCCCTAGGCCCTAACTTTGCAGTGCAAACCTCCAGAAAGATTCCAAAGGAAGAGATTATCAACCAAATAGAGTCAACCATCTATCGATTCTCATCAGAGCAAGCAGATAATATCCGCAGACAGGTAATCAATATCCTTTCCAAAGCCAAACCCCCTTCACCAAACATCATTAGACAAGAACGATTGGCCCTCCAAGATCTGAACAGGGACACAGACATAATTGTGCTTTCAGCCGACAACACAATACTAGTCATAAACACATCAAACTATTAGGTGTACAACTTTGCTTCCGCCGTTTTCCTATAGATGGCTTTAGCGGTAAGTAGTGGTCGAAATAAATAGATCATAGACGTCATATAATAAACTTGGGCATCTGTCAACATAACCCCAGAAACAGTCGATTTGTGTCTGCATCATAAAGTTATTCTCGATTGAAAATGTCAGTTTACGAGCCAAATTCTCGTCATTTGCGGGAGGTTTTAATTTTTTGCTTCAATATGAAGAAATCTGCGGCTGAAGAGGCTCATCGAATGCTCTCAAATACTTGATGAGGCCGCTATTAGTGAAAGAACGTGTCGTGAGTGGTTTCAACGCTTCAAGAAATGTGATTTTGACGTCGAAGACCGGCGGTGAAAGAGAGAAGATTTTCGAAGAATTGCTTGCATTGGAGGCATTACTTGAGCAAGACTCGTGTCAAAATCAAGAAGAATTGGTACGATCATTGGAAGTGACTCAACAAGCCATTTCAAAACGCCTCAAAGCCATGGGAATGATTCAGAAGCAAGGAAATTGGGTGCCGTACGAATTGAAGTCGAGAGATGTTGAACGGCGTTTGTTTGCTTGTGAACAGCTGCTTGAAAGGCAAAGACGGAAGGGATTTCTGCATCGCATTGTGACTGGGGATGAAAAATGGGTTCATTACGATAATCCCAAGCGCAGAAAATCATGGGGAGTTCCCGGCTATGCTTCCACGTCGACGGCCAAACCGAATATTCACGGCTCCAAGGTCATGCTCTGTATTTGGTGGGATCAGCTCGGCGTAGTGTATTATGAACCGTTAAAACCGACTGAAACAATCACAGGCGATCGGTATCGAACGCAATTGATGCGTTTGAGCCGAGCATTGAAAGACAAACGGCCGCAATACAACGAGAGACACAATAAAGTGATTTTGCAGCATGACAATGTTCGATCCCATGTTGCGAAAGTGGTCAAGACATACTTGGAAACGTTGAAATGGGAAGTCCTACCCCACCCGCCGTATTCTCCAGACGTCCCTCTGACTATCACTTGTTTCGATCAATGGCACACGGCCTGGCTGACCAGCACTTCCGGTCTTATGAAGAAGTAAAAAATTGGATTGATTCGTGGATAGCCTCAAAAGATGACCAGTTTTTTCGACACGGGATTCGTACGCTACCCGAAAGATGGGAGAAAGTAGTGGCCAGCGATGGACAATACTTTGAATCATAAATGTATAACCAGTTTTTTATAATAAAGCTTCGAATTTCGGAAAAAACGGCGGAAGCAAAGTTGTATACCTAATATAAGAAAAAAATGAAGAACCTTCTCTCAAACAAAACATACAAAAAGCTTGACAAAGACTAATTGCACAGAACATCAAATAAAGATTTCCCCCACCTCCCCCCCTCCCCACCCACAATTCTCTTCTTTCTCTTCACTGCAACAAGTAGCGTAATATATAAAAGGAACGACCCGGAGGAACAGCTCAATATCGGGCTGCTCACCCTGAAGTGGACTGCAAGGTTCATGTTGGCATTCCAAGAATGGATCTGGACACGGAGAAAATCCGCGAAACGCATAATATGCTATATATTGAAAGCACCGTGGAAGTCTCAAGAATATTATCTTAAGACTATATACTTAAGACAGTCTTAAATGTAAGAATCGACTATGAATATTGATCTGTTCTATAGAAAGAGAAACATAAAGTGTGTTAAACAAGGGAAGATTCATCAATTTCACGATGCGAAACAGGTATTCATCAACCAGTATTCATAGTCGATTCTTATATTTAAAACTGTCTTAAATACAATTTTAAGTCATAAATCAATCCGAGGACTATATTAGTATCTTAAAGGGTTCTTTACATAGAAGTCATGGAGTCTTAAGTCGTAGGAAACCGATTCTAATCGAATTTTCTCCTTACATTTGATTGTGATTGCTTGGTTTCCTCTCCACGATTATCTACGACTTCTATGTAGAGGACTCTTAAGACATTATTTAAGACTGTTTTAAAATAAAAACAGACTATGAATATCGCTCCATGTTTAGCGTTTCAGGTGGCAGTCTTTTCCCCTGACGCGACATTCATAGACAGAGACGGCGGAGATTTAGAAAGAGATGCTTGCAAAATGAGCACACCATATTCTTTCCATCGTGGATGAGAGTCGCTTCACGTAGAAAGTCGTTTGGTAGGGGGAGATGTTATTGTGTATTTGAGTATAAAAAGTTATACGAAATTAATGCAAATGGTAAAATGTAATATAAAAAATAATTTATATTCAATTTTTATAATAAATGTATATAAAATAACCTAAAAGATAAATTAGAATAGAGTTCTGAAAAGGTGAACTCTCTGATTTTCTTGTCGAGTGATACTATTGTATTTTGATGCCCTGATTACGAATACGATAATGAAAATTGCCCACAAGATCACTTTCAAGGTCAAATATTTAAGAACGATTTTTTCACATTTTATCGTTCGTATCGCATGGAAAGTCATGTGCCTTTAAGCAGGGAGAAGGTGAGATGGAAGTCGCTTTGCCCTTAAGCTGGGAGGGGGGGAGGGGGAGGAGATAGAATAGAAGTCATGCTACCGGAATAATGATGCTTAACCAGATTGACCGGCTGCAAATGACTGTCAAAATGATCTTGTCGGTAATTTTCATGATCATATTTGTAATCAGCACACCAAAATACAATACTAATCAATTGACAATAAAATCAAAGGATTTATCCTTTAGGAACTCTACTCATAACTTATAAGTAACTTGTTGAGTAATTTTCTCTCTGCATTTTACGTGCAATTCAAACCGCCTCGCCTATTTTCAATCTACTGTTATATCTAAAATAAAACTTTTATATGAAGCAAATATTAAGGTGAAAGTACATACGTCTCATAAAAAGTGAATTTTTTAATTTTGTTCAGATTTCTTCAAATAGTAATTTTGAAATAGTGTTTTGGGGATTTTTTAATGTGTTCTTCAATTCTGTAAAAAAAATTTGCAATTCGTAAAGCCAATTCAGAGATTTTTCCTAAAACGTAATCGTGATAAAACAGGACGACTTTAAGATCTTCTTAAGGGCCGTCTTTCTAAAGCCATCAGTATTGGCTAAAACATTATTTTTTTCTTTTTTTTTTAGATTCGAAAATCCAGAATTAAAATATACGCATAAAAAAAGTAATTGTTATATAAAAATTACGATTTAATCGGTAATACAGACGGCTTTAGGGTCTTTTTAAAGACGGTCATTCCTATGCAAATTTTCGACTATCAATAGAGTCCCGGGATAATTGAAGAACGATGAGTTTATTGACAATTAATGAAAATTTGCAATTATTAACATAAATATTTCGATAATATGTTATTAAATTCATGATTTTTTTGTTGTATAAATAAATGCGCATACTTTTAATGCTTTTATATGTTGTATTACTAAAAAATTATTTACAATTTATTATACAATTTTTTTCTCTGTTATCATCTCTAATAATCAAACTCGGATGATAATAACACAATTAAAATCACAGTTTTTAATAAAAATCGAATATTAAGTTTTAAACATATATACAGCTGGACAAAAAAAGTTGTAACACTGTTTCTTCAATAGTTTTCTTCAAAAGTTTCAGAACGCAGCTTGCTCTCCGAGTGATTAGTTTTTACTCATTGATCTATAAATAAAAACCAAGCGCTCAGTGAGCAAGCATTTCGAAACCCATCGAAAAAAAAGTGTTGCACTCTTACTGTGACCGGCTACGTGTCTATGAAATCAATAAATCATGAAATTAGTACCGTATTATCGGTTTGTTACTCTTATCTAGCAAACGCTAAATATTTTTGAAATATTCATAAAATGTTCCTAAAATCCCCAAAAATCATTTTAATACTCCAAAATAGTCCGAATATTATAGTATATAAAAGAAATATTCAAATATTGGTTAAAAATTTCACTTGTATGTCGATACATACATATTCCAAGAATATTCCATATATATTCTGCAAAATATTAATTTTTCTAGAAATTCCAGGTCAGGTTGTTCGTAAATCAGTTTTTAAACAAAATTTTGCTTTGAAAAATACATTTAATGTGTTTTCACTTTGGAGCTCAATTTTGAAGCTCACTTCACAGACGAAGTGTTGTGCTCCTTATATTCTCTCTCAGGTGATTCTTGTTTATAAATAAATATTCTTCGCGGTCCTCTGTGTGTATTGTTCGCTCATTTACGATTTTTGTGAAATATATAAGAAATATTCACACAATATTCTAAACATTTTACATGTTACATTTTGTGATGATTCTTTTATAATTCCGGAAGATTAGGTACATTGATAATATGAACTTTCTGGGAATATTTAGCGTTAGCTGGATAATTACGTAAATATTAAGAAGATGTTGGAGCGGCCGAATTTGATCAATGTCGATAAAATAGATTTTTAATTCCAAATAAAATATTTCAAGAAAAATATTTCATATTAATATCATATTAATATCATATTTATATCATCAAGAAAACATTAATACATTAATACATTATAAATACATTAATACATTACGTATTAAACAAAATCATGAAACAAAACGTACATTACTTGCTCTGCTATATCCTATGTATCACTTGTGAGGTTATATACCAGGTGTATAAGCTTAAATCCGCTGTTTTTTAGTCAGAAAAACACATTTTTTTTCCTAGGAAGCAAAAACAAATTTATTCAAAATACTTGCCCTTGCTAACTATACATTTTTCCCATCTTTCGGGCAATTTGTGTATACCACACCAAAAAAATTCTTCATCTTTCGAGGCAAACCACTCATCAAGCCATTTTCGGACGTCTTCATAAGAATCGAAATGCCACTCAGCGAACGCGTGGCCCATCGACGAAAACAGGTGATAGTCAGAAGGTGCCAAGTGGAGTAAGCGGGATGGGGTAGCACTTCCCAGTTGAGTGTCTCCAAGTAGTTTTGGACCATTATTGACGTATGCGATGGTGCGTTGTAGTGGAGGAAAATCAGCTTGTCTTTCCGATATGCGGCCTTTTTTCACGCAGAGCACAGTGCAATTTGATCAGTTGTTGGTCGTAGCGGTGAGCATTAACAGTTTCACCAGGTTGTAACAGCTCGTAGTAGATGACACCCTCCTGATCCCACCAAACGCACAGCATCGTCTTCCGAAGTGATTTGGTCTTGAGGAAGATATTGATGGTTGAGCGAGATCAACCCAAAATTTCTTGCGTTAGGATTCTGAAAATAGATCCAGTTTTCATCGCCTGTCACAATCCGATGCAGGAACGACTTTTTTTTTTATCTGGCAAGCAGAATTTGGCATGTGTTTTGGCGTCGCTCCATCTGCCTATCGTTCAGTTCATGCGGCACCCATTTTCCGATCTTTTGAACCTTCCTCATGGCATGTAGCCGCATGGAAATGCTTGAGAAACATCCAATTGCTCGGCAAGCATTTTTTGCGATTGGGTATCGTCCTCGTCCGAAAGAGTCTGCAATTGACAGTCCTTAACCTTCCTGGGCCGATTTTCACGCTTCTTGTCACTCAGGTCAAAATTGTCGTCATTGAACCGGCGAAACCGGCAATATCTGCACGTTGTTTCCGATAAAGCATGTTGCCATAGGTCTCTACAAGCATTCGATGCGATTCGGCAGCCGATTTCTTTAAATTGAAACAGGAAAGCAAAGCCTCCCGCATGCTTTTTTTTAAGCAAAAAACTAGACATGATTACGAAAGAAAAAATATATGTTGTTGTATGAAATTGCTGATGATGTGCTCTGGTTAATGTTGACAGATATCAAACACATAAAAGTGTGTTGTGTGCCCAGGGTAGCTTTGTACGCTCACTAATGCCACCTATGAGCAAACAGCGGATTTAATCTTATACACCTGGTATACTTAAATCGTTCTTTTCCATTTCTTTCGTGAGCTTCAGAATCATAATTTGAAGGTCTCTGATATTCTTATAAATTATTCAAATACAAAAAAATACTTTTTGGATATATGCTTGCATTCAATTATATATATGAAAAAAGAATCTACATGATTACAGAAAATTGTAATTTACAATTTTTTTGTGGATTTTCATATCGGTTTGGACTTTTCCGAAGATATTTGTGTGTTTTCTTTTATTCTGGAGAAAAATTTTTTATTTTGTGTAAGGAAAACGATATTATTTGAAAAATACGAAAAAACGCTCCGTGATAACGGATAATTGATAACTTCAGCTTTCCCTTAACCGTCATACAAACTCCATAAGAACTGACCATCTTTAATAGTATTTTGTCGATGTTTTAAGGAAGTAAATTTTTTCGATTATGTTTTAGGAAACTTTTTGTTCAGAATTAAATTTCCGATAAAATCTCAAAGTTTGGCTAGAACGTTCGGGATTACCCTGTATATATTATCAGTTTTTGAGCTTTATTCCTCTGCTAAAAGATAGAATATTAACATTTTTATTTATATTTACCGCAAAATTTGCATATTTGATTCTATTAGTGTCAAGAAAAAAGTAACGAAAACAGTAACAATTTGTTAATTTTTCAATAACGAGTTACTTCAAATCAGTAACGGTTACTTTTATGAAATAACGTTACCAATTCTGATACGCGACTAATATATGCATATTCGTATATAAACAATTTCTTATTTTATAAATTTTATAAGTCGTATAAAGATCCGGTGGACCAAAATGTTTTCCAAAAAAACTTGGTAGTGGAAAATCCTAAACAACAGGATATTCTTCATGAATCTAGTCGATATTCAAAATACTAAGCACAGAAGATTTAAGAGAGATGTCTTAGAATATTGTACACCCGTGAGTAATTTATTATTTAATTATTAGTTATTGTAATATTGTAGCATATATCAGCTATACAGATTGTCCTGAATTTAAGTGATCAAATTTCGATAGTACGTAAGTGTAAGGGATTGATAAACTAACAATAAGAAAAAAAGTCCTTTATAGACTTATAGATATGCTCGTTTTTGCTTTGTTTTGAAAAAAATCGCAAAAAAAGATAAAACATAATTCTTGTACTTACTTATTACTTATTTATTTACACTTAAGATAACACATCTACAACATCAAATATGTCAGTATTAACAAATACTGATAATATTATTGATTGTGTGTGATTAATTTTTATGAGAACGTAGAATACTGATGGTGATCTGGATTTTGATTCTCAAGCATCAGTATCGCTTTATTAGGATCTATATCACAGTACAATAGATAATATAAATAAAACTATGAAATATATTGTCAATAATATTGATTGTGTAAAGTTATAAAATATAAAAATACTAAAAATATTAATATGTACTGTCAGTATTACTGATTCAATATTATTGATTAGTATTATTGACTATATAAGATTATCTTTATTTATAAATTGTCACTTGTTTCAGTTCAGATTATTCAAAATATTGATCTCTTGCAGCAATGCACGGACAGTTCGTGTTGCGACCAAACACTGATCTGTCAACGTAATGACTTGCTGATCAAGATTTTTTCCGGAAATCGGCGTATACTCCGAAACACTCCTGTCTCTGAAGCATTATTACTGAAGTACGCGAAAATAATATTCCGTTTTGAAAACAATAATATTTCGAAAATTATGTTTTTTCTTTTTTCAATTTTCTTCAAAACAAAATAAACGAAAAAAACAAACATTTCTAAAGAACTTTTTTTCTTTGTTTATCTTTTGTGTTATCAATTCTCTACACGCTCCCAAAGTTTGAACATTTAAATTTGGGACACTTTGTATATAAAATTATAAGAATAGAATTATAAGAATAGAATGATATATGTTGTGATTTACAAAATTTATTAAATATCATATCCCAGATAGCCAAGCGTGATATAGCATATTGTACAAACTAATGCATTGCATGTTATGTATTTGCTGTATATTTGTTAACATGAAAATTGGATACAACAATATTATTATACGTGTAATCAGTATACTTATACATGTAATCAGTTGTTGAAATTTCTAGAGCAAATTATGAGCAATAGTGATACATTGTCGGTAACATGATAGCAACATGTTAGCAACGAATAATTAATCATTTCATCTTGAAAATCAGGATGAAAATATGATAACAATAGAATACATATATAATGATTTCCATCGGTTGTTGCAAATATGTCTTCAAGCTAGGAAGTTTTCAATTGTAACTCATTGCTAACAAAATGCTGATAGTGTGAAATGTCACACATTTTCGAGTTGTTGCTTCGAGGATATTTATGTTGATATGCTATTAATTTGTAAGAAATCGAATTCTGTTGAATTCAACGCGACAGACATAATGCTATCTCACTTTATCATGAGTTTGTTTGTCGAAGACAAGAATTAGTTGCTACAACATATCAGCAAATACATTGCATTTGGTTACATGGCTATTGTTACATATATTTCTTTTGAAAATTTATGAATAAAAATATCTATGATAAAATCATAAATATTTGTTTATATTCTGTTATTGAAAGATCATTTTCGTAGATTTCCTTTTTCGAATCGATTATAGATAATTCTAATCTAATACATTGGATCAGATTTGTGAGTAACTGTATTTACATTCAATATAATTTAATTTTATAGTGGAACAAAAATGGTTTTGAGATTTCAAAAACATTTCATGGCAAGTTTACAATAGTATCTCCTGTATGGTTGGCTTTTTCTTTTGGTAACACTTCAACCTATCAGTTATCCACCCATTCTGTTCAGACTAAATGGATAAAGGAAATGAGAGCCAACAATGTTAATCATATCGTAAAACGTAAGTTCAAAATAATTCAGAATATAATTATGATCCTTCATTGCTGTTATTATTTTCAGTTATACCTAGGGTGTTATTTGAACACTGGTCAATTGATGACATTATTAAGATATACATTAATACGGAGAGTCAAACTCAATTAATAGTATCTCTCTTAGATGCTGCCAAGGTATTTAATATATTAATAATTTTTTTTACATAATATGGGGAAGAGGGCTGAATAGTTTTGTCCCCATTTAATACAAGTAATAGATGCGTGTATTGAAACAAATGAAAATTTTACTATTTTTTAAAACAATTTTCAAGGATCAATTTTTTTACTAGCTTTTCGAACTTGTTTATTGCAGTCACAGGTCTACCTGACCTTGATTTATCAAATTTTCTTTTCTTATTTCTTTAAATTTTAATTAAACTTTAAATTTTAATTCAACATCCTACAGTTTTTATATCGACATCTTAATCTCCATAAACAGCTTCCAATATTCAATGAATTTCAATATGTGCAACATATTCAGCTAATGTTAAACATTTATAGAAAATTCGATTTGTATTCCTAATGTACCGAATATTCTGTAACAATAAAGAAATTAATCATAGAATATTGTATAAATACTTCTTGTAATATATATATATATATATATATATATATATATATATATATATATAT
>NW_012130066.1:12583451-12596006 GCF_000143395.1 Atta cephalotes | reverse complement strand
TATAATAATAATATTATTACTACTATACGTACTATATTATATAGTAATAATATATATATATATATTATATATATATATATATATATATATATATATATATATATATATATATATATATATATATATATTCGAAAAATTGCGAACGAGTAAGCAGTACATATCTCCGCCGACAAAGGGTCGCAACGGAGAACATTTTCTTGTAAACAAGAATCATTTAAGAAAAAAGGATCGGAGGAAAAGTTCTGCGGTATTTTTAGCTCAAAATTTTATATACAATATCTTCGTTAAAAATGATCAGAATTTAAAAAAAAGGTTTTAAAGTTTGAAATCTCTCCTTTCGAATGATTACTATATATTTTATGATATTTTTTGAATTTATATGTGTTTGTAATTTTTACATATAGAAAACTACGCTGAAAAAAATGAAAAATTTTCTTTGCACTTTGTAAGTCTGTAGCTTATCCAAAAAAAATTTGAGTAAATTTTCAACTATTTACCGTGAAAGCCTATAAAATTATTTTTTTAAAAATGTTCCTATGATTTTTTGTTCCTGAGTTACTCGAATTAAGTATTAAAGCTGAAACATTACTTTTATATTACTCTATCGAATAATATAATTATCAATTTAAAAAATAGAATATATATAAATTTGAACTAAAAATATGACATTTTTTTGTAACCATTGCGCAATAATTATAAGAACAGTGTCATTTTTGGCTTAAATGTATATATAATTTAATCGATAAAATCGATAAAAGAAGTCTATACTGATCGAAGCTAGATTTTTAAATAATTCCATGTGAATTATATATGTATATATAATATATACTATGTATTCGTATATATTGTGTATACTATAATCTTGACTGATGACACAACTTCGTCGCGTTTTATTACAAGCGTTACTTAATAATCTCTTAAGAGCATTCTACAATGCGTTGCAAACACTCGTTGCCAGTTGAAACGTTGATCGTGACAATCAATTAGAAGTGTTAATGGTATTATTTATGCTTCTGATTGGTTGTCGCGATGAACATTTCAACTGGCAATGGTTGTTTGCAATGCATAGAATGCTCTTTAGATGACGACTATCTTATTTCGATACTCTGAAAATCGGAACGTATGCATCGTCACGGAATTTCTTTAACTCAAGTTGGGCGCCAGGCACGAGTGTGCCACTTTTCTATACTTATTTCGGTAATTATTCTCAACATCTCTCAATTGCGACGGACAATTGCTCAATCCCGAAATGGGCAGAGATGATGGGTTTCGAAACGGGAATAAATCGGAAGGCGAAAGAGAGAAAATATAAGAATTACATATTAATTAATAATAAGAGAATAACAATCGTATATTTGATATCGCAGCTCTACAGTAAACGAATGATCACATGGGATACTCTATACGCGATAATAAAATGGTTATTCGTATTTCTGATGTAGTATGAGCTCACTAAAATCGAAAATTATTGCATGACAAAATAATACTAATGACACGGACATACTATTATTACGAGAATCGTTACAAATCATTCATCAATCATACTAATAGCGAATTCGGTCACTTGCATTACACTAGATCAGTGTATACACTGCATACTAAAAGTAAGCTTTGAAATTAGTAAAGTTAAATGTAAAAGTATATAAATATTTTTAACGATTAACTATCTACTAATGATATATTGTTATTTAACAAAATATATGTGTATCATTTCATCGTAAAAGTTGATTATATTGTATCACTGCAGATAATTTATATAAAACTTGAGATAGTTTATATAAAACAGCTTTTAATATGCATTGATCCAGTGTGAGTGATCGAATTCACCATAATACTACAGTACATCGACCTTTCTATGGAACCTCGTATAAATGATTTTCAAGATTTTATACAGAATTATCTGATGACCCGAGTGGTCCCGTCGACTTAGAAGGAAGAAAATCACGATTCGAAACTGCGGCGAAATAAAATGGCGGTCTAATGTATAATTATACAAAAAACGAATTACACGACAATAAAGTCGTGGTAAGACATCGGCGAGTATTACGCGAAAATGCGATACACTAAACGTGGCGATCGGCATGCGGCAATAAGATTATTCGTTATAAACAATAGATTTTTATACGGATCAGCCTTTCGGCTCGAATTCAACACGTGTAGAGCTGCGATGTCAAATATACGATTGTTATTCTCTTATTATTAATTAATATGTAATTCTTATATTTTCTCTCTTTCGCCTTCCGATTTATTCCCGTTTCGAAACCCATCATCTCTGCCCATTTCGGGACTGAGCAATCGTCCGTCGCAATTGAGAGATGTTGAGAATAATTACCGAAATAAGTATAGAAAAGTGGCACACTCGTGCCTGGCGCCCAACTTGAGTTAAAGAAATTCCGTGACGATGCATACGTTCCGATTCACGTCCCGATTTGGGGATCGGCGGTCTTCCAATATTTTAATGCTTGTCTCACCGTCAGATACTCCTCAATTCTTCCGATTATCGGTAATTGCTCCGCTTTCTTTTTCTCAATAGGGGCATAAATTTTATACATACACCAATTCTTATAGGACTTTAGGCTATTCTTGAAATAGTTGCGCATATAAGTGGCAAGTTATGAATACTCGCAATGAAAAATTCCTAGAACAGTATTCTTGACAATCGTGCAACATTTGTGTGTACGATGCAATGAATGGATCGTATCGTTTTAAGGGAAATGTATACGTTTCACATTTTGATGAAAATCAAAAACGAGTTTGAGACAAAAATAAAAATAGATGGATTTAAACGATATTATAATAAATGCGCCGATTATGGATTATGCTGTAGAAAATGTGGAAATCCCAGAAAGAAGAAGACAATAAATATTATACTTGTCTCATTAATAATAAAATTTTATGACAACTATTTGTCAAAAAATTTGACAAAAAATTTGAAACATTTTTATTACATTTGGATTTTCAGAAATTATATAATATGTTGCATTTCCAATTTTAGAAAATATTTATTTCTAAGAATGAGAAAAATATATTAAAAATAACAAGTAATATTTTCCTGCTAATTTTAACCTACACATTAAACACAATAATACATTTTTTGTTGGCATAAAAATGGTCTTATATATATATGCTAACAAAAAATTATTAAAAAATTTTAATTAATAAAACATTTTTGTGTATACATACATTTTTTTCTTTAAGTTCTATTTTAATATAAAAAAATATGAAGTACTATCTTTTTGTACACATATGTCGTATTTTTGAATGATATTTATAGAAAGTACATATATTTTTCGACGTTGCCAAACGTAAATCAGCGCAACCGAAAACGTATACGTTTCAATTATTATTTATTAATGTTCAAGAATACATATTAGAAACGTATATAGATTTTTATCATTCGAACTGTGTGCACTCATAATATTGCGAATGAGTTCAAGAATAGACTTCCTGGACGTTTTCTTCTTACGAGAAGCAAGTCCATCTCATGGCGAACCATATATGAAAATGTAGATCTTGTTCGATTTCTGCAATCTGTTATCAGGTTATGCAGTAGACTCTGTTCGGTTTCACCAATTTGCTGACATAGCATGTTATCAGGCTTTGTAATAAATATTTTTGACAACCCTTTGCTGACATTGTCTGATAATTACAAATTCTGTGTACAATTTGTTGCTTTTCTGCAATCAGACTCTGCTCAAAATCTGTCTCTTAAATTCAGATTTGTCTATCTGGGAGCCAAATAATGGGATGTACAAATTCACATTGAATTATTTAAGCATTAAAGGTCCAACTTCGACCGTTATGAGCCTTTAATTCCTATTTTCTAATTGATTAAGATAAAATATTTATTTAATATTTTTGATTGAATATGAATCTTCATAAATATCTGAAATATTTTTTACGTGCAATTCATGTAAATAAGTTTCTAACCGACAATTGATTTTAGTGCAATCGATATAGTCTTAGAATCAGTAGTTTTGGCACTAGATCTGACTTTCATTAAGATTTAAAATCTATAAAATCTATTACAAAATATGTAAGCTGTATCATCATTATATAGCATCTATTTTTCACGGGCTGGATCAACTTTTCAAATGTATATTTTTAGGTCATCACATCACTTTTTATTTTTAATCATATAATCATATAAAAACTATAATTATAGATATTAAGTAAATATATTATTAAATATGAAGCAAAATCGTATATCTATACAATATATAAATGATATAGATTCGTAAAACAACAATTTGTAATGTAAAAATCGATTCAATCGATCGATCAATTTATTCGTAACAAGTATAATACAAAAAATTGTCAAAATCATAAAATTTAATATATCACTTTTATCTTTGCAACGACACAACTATTTTTTTATACACAGATGTGATTTTAACTCATTGAGTTGAAGATGTAAATAAAATAAAAATGATTCCAAATTGAAATTAAAAGATTATTTTAAATTACAATCTGCCGATAGTAAACGGAGATAATATTCTAACTAAAATAACATAGGGGACAAAACTTTTTAGCTCACATTCATATATATTGTTATACATTCTCTATCTATTAGGATATGTACATAAACATTTTGTTTACAGACTTTTCACTTCGATGGATATGTCTTAGAAATATGGAATCAGTTTATATTTGCAGGTGCAAATCTATCAATTGTTACATCTATAGTCAAATTCATTGCACAAAAGTTAAAGAAACATAATTTAGATATTATTTTAGCAGTACCATCCAGAGGGTACGTGATACTTTTCGAAATGCATATAATATTATATATTACATAAATTTAATCTTTTTTATTCTTATTCGTATTTTCTTTTAGTGCACAAGTTAAATTATTTTCAAAGCAAGAGTTTGATGAATTAGCGTCATATGTAAACGCCTTTTTGCTTATGACCTATGATTATTCGAATATTCAAAGACCAGGTCCAAATAGTCCTCTCAATTGGACCAGATAATGTGTTGAACTTTTAGCTCCAGAGAAAAATAATCATAGACGATCTCAAATTTTATTAGGTATTAATTTCTATGGTTACAATTATACACCTGAGGGTGGCAGGACAATTCTCGCCTCTGAATATTTGAATATATTAAAGTCATTTAAAGGAAAAATTCAATGGGATAACAGCAGCAAAGAGCATTTCTTTGAACCGAAGTAATATATTTTATTATTGTAACCTATCTGTTCTTTCTATTTCTTTTTTCCATTCTTTCTGTCTCTCAATTCCTTTCCTTTATTTATACCTGTGCTTTTTTTTCTTTTTTCTATCTGTTCTTATTTTAAGTTTCTTTGTCTTGATTCTCTCAATTCCTTTCCTACTTACTTTCCTTTTTCTTTTCTTATCTATTGCTTTCACATCTTTTCTACTTTTTTTACTCTTTTTTTTTAAATCTCTTTTCATCTTATTTTTCTCTTCCTTTTTTTCTCTTTCACTTTCTTATCCTTTTTTTTCTCTTTTTCTTTCTTATCTTATTTGTAATTGATATGAAAAATATTTAAAAAATTGTTTTTTTTAATATTATGTTTACAAATTGATGCATTTATTTTAGATTAGCTACAGGTAATGGTTATGTTTTCTACTCTACGTTATATTCAATTAAGGTTCGATTAGAACTTGCTAATGAATTGGGTAGGGTACAGGAATTTCGATTTGGGAATTAGGCCAGGGATTGAATTATTTTTATGACTTACTATCAATTGTTACATAATTTTCTATTTATGTAATAATTTTCTATTTATGTAATAAAAATTTTGTAATACTTACATATAAGATGCATGTATAAGAGATAACAAAAAAATATATTTCACAAGCATATATAAAATTTATATAGTAAAAAATTATAATATATTTATCCTGTCTACAATTTTAATGTACATGTATATCTTCATAATTCATTGTACTATTATTATCATTATATGTATTATTTGATTTACGACCTTTGAATGTCATCATGATCTGTGGTCCTTTCAAAATGTGATACATTAATGCCCAGCTTATCTTCATTGGTAATAAGCTATAATAAATAATAATATAAATAACTTTCACATATATATATGTATATACATCTTATGCAAGGTGAAGAAAAAATATGGAAACTCTGAAAAATCTCAAAAAATATAAGTTTTACAGAAAAGTGTTTCAAATAAAAGTTGTAGGATTTAAAAAGATCTATTCAAGTCTCATTAATTTGATCCTGGCTGATGTCGTTGAGGTCAAGTCAAAATCACCTTGAATTTTTTAAATGGAATACCCTATTTTTTTATTGCATATTCTTATAATCCTTCTCGTATCTTTTCAAAGCACTATAATTTTATTCATTTTAGGTCAGCCGTTCAAAGTTATTGAGTATTTTACAGCAAGAAGTAATAGACACCCGAAGACAAGGTCGGAATGATCCAGCCAACTAAGGCAAGATGATTTAGTTGGCGCAGCCAACTAAGCTCTTAGATCATCCTTCGATCTTTCTTTAGCTGAATTATATAATATTAATTCTCAGTTGTTTTCACGGCTGCTCATTAGTAGTTGCTTTTAAAATGCTGCATCTTACTAAACGAATATCTCTTTTGATGATGACAGGGAAGATAGACTAAGGTATATACAATGATACTAAGCAGCTTTTCAATGCAACATTTCAGAATGAAGATACAAGTATCTCGAAATCTATTCACAAAACTATCAGATGTTTCGAAGAAATTGGTGGTGTTACAAATCTTTTGTGGAGAATCTACATATTTCCACTCGCAGAACAAAAACATCAAATAGATCAGAAGTCGGTGTGTAAAATATTAAAACAGAATAAGTTCCATCTATATAAAATTCTAGTGCAAGAGCTAAATGAAGATTTTGATCGACGTCTAGAGTTTTGTGAATTAATGATGGAAAAATAGATGCAGAACCTGATTTTGTTTACAACATTGTTTTTCAGACGAAGTAACGTTTTACGATAATGCCAATCGACATAATTGTAGATTTTGGTTATTTCGGATATAAATCCTCATTGGGCACTGGAATTTCATATTCAATATCAGCAGAAAGTAAATGTTTAAGCAGCATCTTAAATATAATAATACTTTGATAGGTCCTTTGTTGAAGGGAATTTAAATGCAATATACGGAGGATATGTTGAGAAACCAAATAGTTCCTGCGATAAGGGTCACAGTTGATGAAAATATTGAGAAACACTTGGTTCCAATGCTGCTGCGCCACATTATGGAAGAAATGTCCATTACTATTTAAACGAAGTCTTCGTTGAACGATGATTAGGGAGGAGAGGTTCAATTGAGTGGCCAGTTCAATCGCCAGACCTCTCACCTCTCGATTATTTTCTATGGGGCTGAAAAGTAAAGTAAAATTTATATGACGAAAGTAAAGTTTATACGACAAAACCACAAAATGTACATGATTTATGTCGAATCCTTGATGAAGTTGCGTTCATTCCCAGGAATTACATCAGGAACGCTGTTTCAGGATTTTACAATCGAATAGCACACTGTCAAACTGTGAATGGTAAATATTTTGAAAATTTATTATAAATTTTTATTATCAATTTAAAGAGAATTTAAATAGATCATTCTCCGACCTTGCCTTAATTGGCTGGATCATTTTCCGACCTTGCCTTAGTTGATTGGCTCATTCTCCGACCTTAGTTGGCTGGATCGTCCTCCGATTTTGCTTTAGTTGAACGGATCAGCCTTCGATCTTGCCTTAATTGGCTGGATCATATTCCGACCTTGTCTTTGGGTGTCTATTACTTCTTACTGTAAAATATTCAATAACTTTGAAATGTCTGACACAAAATGAATAAAATTGTGCTTTGGAAAAGATATTGAGAAGGATTATAAGAATATGCAATAAAAAATAAGGTGTTCCAATTAAAAAATTCAAGCTGACTTTGACTTGATCTCAACAACGTCAGCCAGCGTCAAACTGATGAGACTATTGAATAGACTATTGAATAGACCTTTTTAAATCCTACAATTTTTATTTAAAACATTTTTCTATAAAACTTATTTTTTTGAGATTTTTCAGGGTTTCCATACTTTTTCCTCATCCTGTATACTAATACATACGTATGTACATTTATTCATAAATATTGTATATGAATGATATATATTATATAAATAAAGCATAATTAATATATGAGTATATATATATATATACATGTATCTATCATATATCTATATATATATATAATGTTTTTATTAATGAACTTACCCTTTAAACGGCAATAAGTATCTTAGAATATTAGGTAATATTATCAATTTTTCGTTTGCTAAAATACCCGCGATTACTTCTTCAGCAACATATTCCGGTTCAAGCATTGGTATCAATCTGTTTGAAGATTATTTATTATAAAGTATCGTATGTATAAATAATTGAATAATTGTCTTTCCACTAATTTTTTTATAACATATAATATTTTCACGAACCTAGGTTTCACTCCGTTGAACATTCCCGTATTAATGAGGTAGGGACAAACTAAAGTCATATGAATTCCTTCGTAGCCATGCATCTTAAAATACAATAATAATAATAAAATACAGTGATAATAAAATAATAATTAGTAATGTATGGGGGGAGGGAGAAGGTGATAAGAACGATGATAAATTATTTACTTTATTCGATAATTGTGGTCTACATACTTTGAGTTCGGTGAAAAGACTCTCATGACATCCAATGGCGGCGAATTTTGTCGCAGAATAATCTGTACACTTGTAAATTCCTAAAAGTCCAGCAACACTCGCTATTGTCACAATGTGACCATGATTATTTTTTATCATATCTTTCAAAAATGATTTTGTAATCTGTAAAATAATGCTGATAAAATATAAAAATCGGAAGTAGTATGACAACTTTTGCAAAAAACTTAAAAAATATAAATTTCTTTAAGTACTCACCCAATAATGTGACAAAATATTCACTTTAAAAGTTTGTTCAATTTCGCAATCGGGCAATTCCATGAAAGTCTTCCCGTATACATATCCAGCATTATTTACTAACAGACTTACCTATAGAAACATTTATTTAATAAATTTTATTACTTTCCCTGATTAAGTATTTAAAAACCTACCTAAATAGCTAAATGCAGTGCATCTTACATATTGTTGAAAATCATTGCAGCAATTTCGATATTCAGGACTAAGACATCATTATGTCTGTCTTTTTAAACTTTCCAGATAACATTTATGTTGACATCTTTTAGACATAAGACGTCTAAAAGATGTCTTTTAGATATCTTATGTTATCTGAGTTATAATAATTCTAATTTTAATTCTAATAATAAATTGATGATAAATTGATGACAATATATTAGTCAATCAATTAATTCATTAAAGCCTAATATAACCGTGATAACGCCAATTTGAATACGTGATTCATAGCATAAGCGAAAAACAAATTTTTTTCGTTTTGCAAAATTGATTGTTCAAACAATAATTGTTTAAACAAATTATTTAAAAATGCCCTTTTTTTTAACTAAAAATTTAACTAAAAATGCTATTTGATTCTACATTCGAAAACAAGAAACTTTTATTTTTGATATTTTTTCGATTTGGTGCTTTGTTTATGCAAAAAATTGTTATAAACGGTTTGCAGTTGGCTTCTGCCCATGTTCTGAGTATTGCATATTGTTTTTTGATTTTCCGGTTTTAACTCGTCTTTCCTCTTATTTTGAGGTGGCTTATATCCATGAGTCTTCTCGCCTCTTACTGAACTCGGGGTGCTTTTTTAGACTCATGGTAAAAAAGCACTCGTATTGTCAATTTGTCATCCGTCTAATTAATAGCATATTTACAGTAAATCGAAGATAGTAATTTGAAGGCAATTACCAACTTATCATCAATGTGTTATCCGTGGCCAATAACATGTTTATAGCAACATGATGGTATAATTTATGTAAATTATAAATGTTATATGCTAGTAATATATTAACAAAATGTACTGCGTCAGTTTGTGCTATACATTATAAATATTTCATAATAACACCGACGATATTTAAGAGCTAATAGAGAATAATAAATTTACTAATGCTTTCGAAACTACTAATGCTTTTATGAGTATTTTTTTTGAAGATATCAGAAAGTTTGCGGGTTATCGCAGTGACTTTATCCACTATTAATACTTCGTGAACCTTATTATTGATTTTATTAGGGTGAAGAGCGCACTGACACTAAGCTGCTCTTCCGGAGAATTCCCTTTATATAGACACTGTTGAGGAGGACAAGGATATGGACAGGAAAGGGAGGAGAGGCACTTTCTTGGCTTGTCAGGAGAGCAGTCTTCCTACTTATAACCTGAATCTCTGTTCAAATCAAATTGTCTGAATGTTTCTGTATTTCTAGAACCTCTTTATACTTTCTTGGAAAATATGACATCGTTATAGCTATAATAGTTAGCCGTTTTAAATTAATTTGATATCCTGTCTCAACGCTGCCAATGCTGATTGTGGGATTTCTGCTTGACATTTTGTTGATGTTGTTCCTTTATACGCATATTGACTATTTTTCCGGTTTCATCGATGTATATTTTCCCATAAAAGCAGGATATTTTGTATTTGTACTGTAAAACTAAGTGGAGGTCTTCAATCTTTAGATTTCTCAGGATTTGTTCGATTTTCCTTGGAGGCTTGAAAATGGTTCAAATATTATGTTTATTCAAAAAATCCTGCTGATTCGATCAGTTATTCCTTTTATATATGGGAGAATAGAAAAGCTTCTGTATAATATGTCTGTAATTTATTTCTACATATTGTAACATAATACGTTGCACTTCGAATTGTGATCTGCAAAGACAGAGGTTATTCACTTGATTATTCAAGAGAAGAAAATTAACATTTCTCAATTAAAAAGTAGGGATATGCTCTGTCGAACGCAGTAATCATCTCCAACATGTGCGGATTGGAATATTGTTCATGAAAATTATATGTATTATATGGTATTATATGGTATTAATGATAATGGTTTAAAGTAAACTGAAATTTTCAAGAAATTTGTTATCAACAAGTAATGTAAAATTATAATGAATATATTTTATGTATTGCGCTTCAAGTACCGCGCTGTGTATGCTCTCATTGCCCGCTAATTAATATTTATTATTGTTAGAAACGCTTTTGTTTAATTCTTCCTGTGGTTCTTGTATGTTTGAGTTCTTTGCCCTGCTCCTATGTTTAATCATTCTGTTCACATTTTTCTCATTGTATCCGTTCTGTTGTTTCGAGTAGTTGAATTCTGTCTATAAATTCTTTATCAGAGATAGTCAATGCTCTATTCCCAAGTAAGTGAGTTGCCAACTGCTTTTATGCTGATTGGTGCTGTGACTTGACATGTAGGTATAATTCATCAGTGTATACTTAAGCTTCCTGTATACTTAATGGCCCAAGGAACTGTCAACCTTTTTTGTGACAAGAACATCGAGGAAGCCATTCTCTTCTATATCTATGGTGAATCGGATATTAGGATGTTAGTTGTTGAAAAAGTAAGATGATTAACACATCAGAAATTTTAATTTAATTAAAGAAAGGACTCCACAAATTTAAAATAATAAAAGCTATGGGAGTTAATGTGCAGTTATTGCGAATATCTTATAATTATTTAATTTATTCTATCCTTGATGTAGTGTATGTTATTCTATCCTTCGATGAACGAATACAATAGAATTAATGTTTCGACGTCATTTTCGAAAGCCAAAACTTACAACGTAGCAGTAATCCCCCCTTAATTTATATATTCACTTATATTCACTCAATTTATATATCTGTATATTCACCGCAAACTAATCCAACGCAAAATCATAGTATCATTCATCATATCGCTTAAACCACCCCAACAAAGGCTTAGAAGCCTACCGTGAAGTGCGGAGACCAAACGTACCAGGAGTACCTTGAGACTTCTTGGAATTGGAGTCCACCCAGCCGAGAACGCATTGCCTCTACCACTTTTGTCACCATCGGTTTCGCCGACTCTACTTGTTATCCAAAACGCTATCTCCTCCTTTTTCTTCACCTTCCCCTCGAACTTCTTCACTTCCTCTTCGATCTCCGTCATTCGCGTTTTCGGACGCTCTGATGGAGCGAATCTTCCCTGACACCCCACCTCCAACTTCTGATTCTTCCATTCAATCTCCAACTTCTGATTCTTCCATCCCTTCATCATTGTTCGACTGACTCGACTTCGAGCATAAAGTTCCTGGAAGTTTCCAACTCCTCCATCACGAAACGAATTCCTCATTCCCGATGATTCATTTGAGTCCTTAATTAACTAATTTTTACGTGCAACACAATCTCTCTCACCAGATGCCTACATAATGATTATTTTGACGATTATTTTCCCGATTATTTTGACCCACAAGAAATTCGAAATGCCATAACCAGCCATCTCATGTTCACATCCCAATATTCCTCCCGCGATCATCCGTTCCTTATCTCATTCGTGTAAATTTCTTTTATAATTTCTTCTCTCCCCTCCCTTCCTCCGTTGTGATTCACGAAATGAACTATTTCCTGTATCGCTTCTCCGTTCACACACACGCATGCACGCACGCA
>NW_012130066.1:12575963-12579742 GCF_000143395.1 Atta cephalotes | reverse complement strand
TATGAAGAAATCTGCGGCTGAGGCTCATCGAATGCTCTCAAATACTTATGGTGAGGCCGCTATTAGTGAAAAAACATGTCGTGAGTGGTTTCAACGTTTCAAGAACGGTGATTTTGACGTCGAAGACCGGCATAGCGGTGGAAGAGAAAAGGTTTTCGAAGATGCAGAATTGGAGGCATTACTTGAGCAAGACTCGTGTCAAAATCAAGAAGAATTGGGCACGATCATTGGGAGTGATTCAACAAGCCATTTCAAAACGCCTCAAAGCCATGGGAATGATTCAGAAGCAAGGAAATTGGGTGCCGTACGAATTGAAGCCGAGAGATGTTGAACGGCGTTTGTTTGCTTGTGAACAGCTGCTTGAAAGGCAAAAACGGAAGGGATTTCTGCACCGCATTGCGACTGGGGACGAAAAATGGGTTCATTACGATAAGCTCCCAAGCGCAGAAAATCATGGGGAGTTCCCGGCCATGCTTCCACGTCGACGGCCAAACCGAATATTCACGGCTCCAAGGTCATGCTCTGTATTTGGTGGGACCAGCTCGGCGTAGTGTATTATGAACTGTTAAAACTGACTGAAAATCACAGGCGATCGAACGCAATTGATGCGTTTGAGCCGAGCATTGAAAGACAAACGGCCGCAATACAACGAGAGACACAATAAAGTGATTTTGCAGCATGACAATGTTCGATCCCATGTTGCGAAAGTGGTCAAGACATACTTGGAAACGTTGAAATGGGAAGTTCTACCCCACCCGCCGTATTCTCCAGACGTCCCTCTGACTATCACTTGTTTCGATCAATGGCACACGGCCTGGCTGACCAGCACTTCCGGTCTTATGAAGAAGTAAAAAATTGGATCGATTCGTGGATAGCCTCAAAAGATGACCAGTTTTTTCGACGCGGGATTCGTACGCTACCCGAAAGATGGGAGAAAGTAGTGGCCAGCAATGGACAATACTTTGAATCATAAATGTATAACCAGTTTTTTACAATAAAGCCTCGAATTTCGGAAAAAAACGGCGGAAGCAAAGTTGTACACCTAATACATGTCGGGTCACAACATCACAAAAACAGTCTGCAATCAATTCACACATTGAGCTTTCACCATCTTTGACAAAGAACATCTACAAACAGAACTCAATCATTTAAAAACAGCTTCACAGAAAAACGAACAAAAAAGATATAATCAATAAACAAGAAAACGGTCTCTGACATACAGAAAGGATCGTATCCATTCTCCCATATGTCAAAAGAACAACAGATTGACAGGATATTAAATAAACACACTATCTAAACTATCTTTAAACTCAGAAAGATAGGATAAATCTTAAGAAATCCTAAAGCCCTCCATTCAGCAGGAGTATACAAACACCCTATTTCTGGGCAAGTATACATTGGAGAAATCGGCAGAGTAATCGGTCTATTATAAGATGAAAGAACACGAATGTGATGTCAGGCTAATTACGTTACGCAATCAGTATTATCAGAACACAGTATCGAAATAGGACATCAAATACTGTTTAACGAAACGACCATAATAGTCAATATTACATCGTACTTTCCAAGAAAATATAGAGAAGCCATATAAAAACACCCTAACAATCTAAATAGAGTTAATGGTTATAACATAAATAAAATATGGAAAATCATTTTCCCGGTTATTGAAGACTGATCGATTTCTCCCACTTCTTCCTCTCACCCATAATTCTCTTCTTTCCCCCCCTCCCCCTCCACCACGCCAACAAGTAGTATAATATAAAAGGAACGGCCTGGAATAGTTCAGAATCTTGTACTCCATTTCATCAGGCTCGTCGCCCTGATGAAATGGAGTACAAGATTCATGAAATGTTGGCATTCCAAGAATGGATTTGGACACGGTAGAAGCCCGCGAAATGCATAATCTTTATCATGGGAAAATATTGAATTATATCTTAACCTTACCTTTACAAACATACCTTTATAAACAGCTAAAAAAACGAGATGAATCAATTTATGTAAGGAAATCAAAATAGTTAAGTGCTTAAAAAAATAAATAGATAAAATGAATATTTTTTTAAATAAGTAACTATGTATTTTCTTTACACCAATTGATTCACTTTACTTTGTTCATAAAAGTATTAAAAGATACGATTATCAAAAAATTAATAATTAATGAGATATTTAATATTTTATGTCAACATATATACATATGCTAAAATAAAATATAAAATATTTCGTAAATATTACAGGTTGAGAACTCTCAAACAAACCCTCTACTTTAATATTTTTATATGTAGAATAATTATATTAAGGGAATCATACTATGTAAAGAAAATTATGTTAAAAGGTTCATTAAAAGAAGTATTGTAACTTTCATATCTTTCTAAAGCTTCCATCTAGAAGAAAAACAACATAACTAAAATACATCCCCTCTCAAAACCGTTCTTTTGTTTGAAACATTTTTTCTAAAATAAAAACGATTTTAAGAGTGGTAAATTAATGAGTGACCCTGTATAATATATAATATACATTACAGTACGCATATATAAATACAACACGTTTGCATTACGAAATTCTCATAAGTTTAAGCACCGACGAGATAATATTAAAGATCGACATCCTTACGGAAGTTCTCGATAATATTGAAGTAATTAAGAGTAAAAAACTGATAATATTGTACGAATTTTATGATTTATTAATTTTGTAGACGCATGTTTATCGACTTATATGCATTTAAAACTCAATAATATTCGATTTTTCTTTAAAATTGTGATTTTTGAGCGTTATCATCAAAGTTTGATTATCAACAGAGATCATAATTGTAGAGAAAAAAATGTAATTTTACGGCAACATATAAAATATTATAACTTTATAAGTATGTATATTTATTTATGAAACATTTTTATAATTATATTTATAATTACATTTTTATAAAGAATTATAAATTTAATAATATATTAGACAAATATTTATGTTAAGGAGATTCTAAAGCCTCCTGTTTTATCGATTAAATCATAATTTTTGTATAACAAATATTTTTATCCTTTTTCACCAATTCGGATTTTTCAAAATCCTTTTCTAGAATTAAAGTATACGCATTATATGTTTAGAAAGTGGAGTCTATGCCGAAAATGATCGAAAATTTCAAAATTGATATATTTTTTACCATTTCTTAGTGTAACATGGCGTCTCAGCTGTCAAGTCGTGACAACATATGCTTGAGATGAAAGCTTTGCCAGTATGTACGAAATAGTGGTTTCCAGATATGTAGTTTATGCGAACAATGTTGAATTCTTAGAATTGGATTTAGATATTAGGTGTACAACTTTGCTTCCGCAGTTTTTTTTCCAAAATTCGAGGCTTTATTGTAAAAAACTGGTTATACATTTATGATTCAAAGTCTGGAGAATACGGCGGGTGGGGTAGGACTTCCCATTTCAACGTTTCCAAGTATGTCTTGACCACTTTCGCAACATGGGGTCGAGCATTGTCATGCTGCAAAATCACTTTATCGTGTCTCTCGTTGTATTGCGGCCGTTTGTCTTTCAATGCTCGGCTCAAACGCATCAATTGCGTTCGATACCGATCGCCTGTGATTGTTTCAGTCGGTTTTAACAATTCATAACACACTACGCTGAGCTGGTCCCACCAAATACAGAGCATGATCTTGGACGTCAAAATCATCGTTCTTGAAGCGTTGAAACCACTCACGACACGTTCTTTCATTAATAGCGGCCTCATCATAAATATTTGAGAGCATTTGATGAGTCTCAGCCGCAGATTTCTTCATATTGAAA
>NW_012130066.1:12555342-12570499 GCF_000143395.1 Atta cephalotes | reverse complement strand
ATAAAGTGATATTGCAGCATGACAATGCTCGACCCATGTTGCGAAAGTGGTCAAGACATACTTGGAAACGTTGAAATGGGAAGTCCTACCCCACCCGCCGTATTCTCCAGACGTTGCTTCCTCTGACTATCACTTGTTTCGATCAATGGCACACGGCCTGGGTGACCAGCACTTTCGGTCTTATGAAGAAGTAAAAAATTGGATCGATTCATGGATAGATGACCAGACTCAAAAGATGACCAGTTTTTTCGACGCGGGATTCGTACGCTACCCGAAAGATGGGAGAAAGTAGTGGCCAGCGATGGACAATACTTTGAATCATAAATGTATAACCAGTTTTTTACAATAAAGCCTCGAATTTCGGAAAAAAAACGGCGGAAGCAAAGTTGTACACCTAATAATTCGGTCCATCATGTTCCTAACACTGAACTCGTGAGGAACCCAAACATCGAGTTTCTTTTTGTATCCAGCTTTGTGTAAATGATTTAAAACTATTTTGTAGTCGATACCTAGTTCCCTGGCAATCTCCACAGTGCTCACATGCTTATCACGCTCGACTTGTACTATGATTGCATCGGACTTTTTGTGATTGGTCGACCGGAGCGAGGTTCATCTTTCACATCGAAATTTCCAGCACGAAAGCGAACCATTTCCGTGCTGCTGATTTTGATAGAGTATCTTCACCGTAAATAGCGCAAATTTTTTCACAAGCCTGTGTAGCATTCGTAGTGATACTGCAAGCGAATTTTTTCCTTATTTATTTCCATTTTCAAAATAAAATAATTTTTGATCCACTTCACCGATTTCTTTTTTGGCTCAAAACAAAGGTTAAAATGTCACTTTTTAAACGCACGTCTAGTGTTGCCGATACGATTAGTAGTTGCCGACTGCTGAGCATTTAATGCCATCTAGTGGGAAAAACGCCACGAACTTTTTCCCAATATATCATTTTTTATAAACAAACACTAAAAAATTGCATATTTATTTAATACATAATTCTTATTATATTATCCACGTGAACAGGTTGAAATCAAATATAAGAGCTTTATTATTATTTAAAACCCTATTATGAGAACCCTATTAAGAGAAAGTGGAGGAATTATGCGTACTTAATGATATAATGCGTACTATGGGGATCCTAAAGCCTTCTATTTTATCACATATGCACGTATAATTTTTGTATAAGAAATACTTTCTCTCTTTCACCGATTCGAAAATCCTTTTCTAGGATTAAAATATATGCATTAATACGTGTTTGGAAAGTGGAGTCTATGAAGTATGAGTCCGAAAGTGATCGAAAATTTCAAAATTGATATATTTTTTACCATTTCTTAGTGTAACATGATGTCTCAACTGTCAAGTCGTGACAACATTTGCTTGATATGAAAGTTTTACAATCTGTATGTATGATATAATGATTCTCAGACACGTAGTTTATATGAATAAATAACGTCTTAGTTCTTAGAATTAGACTTAGATGCGCGACGAATTTGTACAAAAATTGACACGTACGTGTGACTGCGTGTATCATAGGTTGCATATAAAAACATGTCGATGGGCGGCGCCCGGCGCGACCTCTGATGATTTCATCGGAGTTCGAGCTTTACTTTAGGATCCTCTTAAAGGGAATTAATTGCTGTGATGTGATTTTTGATGATGAAGTTAATATAATCATGGAAATATAAAGTATAACTATTCTTCTAACGATATGCATTCTTATATTGAACAATTTTTCATTCGATAATGCTGTTTTTGGCAAAAAGTAAAAAAAGCAAAAGCGAAAAAATTTTTCGCGAGTCGGGTAATCGTGCACATGGTTGGGTAATCGTACGCAAAGCCAAAATTGTAAGAAATAAATATAAAATTAAAAAAATAAATATTTCATGAAATGTTGATTAGAAAATAAAAAATATATTATTATATTAATGTTAATACAAAATTAATATAAACTTCGAAAAAATAATATAAAAGTTGGGAAAGTTAATTATTTAAACAAAAATCGTATATGTAATTCTCAGGGTCATCATTTCCATTGTGCTGTTCATGGACTCATTCAAAAACATAGGCAGCATTGAAATCACTCAGTCGACACAAACAAAAAGTAATATAATGTTAATATTATAATTTTGCACTCTACAATGTAACTAAGGAACACATAAAAATCAACAAAAAATCAAAATGACTTTTTTTTAATGCTTAAAGTCAGTAAACAGTCACATTTTGTATCCAAAAATCATCATTTTCATATCAAAATACATTTTGATTTTTTCTTTCAATTTGGTGTGTTCCTTGGGCTGTTATGTAACGTATTATATTACTTTTAGTTTGTTGACTGGACAGAGTTCCATATTTTCCGAATTCTTCGCAAATAGTATATTTTTCATTGAGAGGAAACTTCGAATTGTCCATGCACACAATTATCTGCCGTGAATTGATTTGATAAGAAATACGATTATTCAAAGATTTTTTAACTTAACTCAATGAATAATAGCTCAAAAGACATGCAAAATGACATATTTTTGTAAGATATTTGTAAGGTATGTACGATCAAATAAACAAAATAAGAATACGGACATATAGTCTTATTTTCTGGATGTCAAAATTATTAAATTATGTAATTTAATTTTTTCTCACTTTTGCTACTAACTACAATTTTAAACTGTATAATTTTATATTTCAAAAGAATTATCTCTAGCTTAGAAATTCCGCTGCGGTGATGTCTCCATTTGTCGAGAAAGTATCAGAATACGTACAATTATGCAGACATGCGAACCACCGATGACCACTTGACTTTGACATATGTTGTCAAGGTCATTATTCTGAGTGACTTTCAACAAGTTTCCTTCAAGTTAATAATGGGTAATAAATCAATGCTGTACTCGTTGTTTTGTCATCTTACCTACCGTTCCTTTCTCCTATGTGTATTTGTTTAACATTTCAATTAAAAAAAAGAATCATTTGGAATGAACTTGAATAATTTCTCACCATTTTTGTTGATGTCCCAAACGATTACATGAGCACCGAGTTTGGCAAATTTGATTGCAATTAGTTTACCGATACCGCTAGCACCACCAGTAATAAGAGCAATTTCACCCTTGATTGATTTTGCTCGATATCGGCGAGGAATTAACATTAACACTGCAGCTTCGGTAAAATAAACTATTGCCAGGCCGATAAACAGTAATAAATCATAGATTACATGTACACCTTTCTTCAGAGTCATCATTTTATAACCTAGTTGTCAAAAAACGTTGTAAAATTATCTATTATGTTTATCATTTTTAAATATCTTTACTCTATAATAAATGAAATATTTTGTTGAAATAATATATTACATTACATGATTAATAATATTGTTGAACAAAAAATGATTTTTTTCAAGCAAAAACAAGAATATTTATTTCCTATAAAATTTTTTTCTATACTAAATATGATCTTGTGATGTATTGTTCTACATCGCAATTTTGAAAAATTTGCTATTAAAATGTAAAAAATTTGCTATAAAAAAAGGACTATTTTAACATAAGTTCGGATTTTTCGTATAAATTTTAATACACAATTTAATTTTAGTACAAGGTTTGCTCCAAAAGTATCCAACCTCTATCTATGCAAAAGAGCCTACTTTGGAGTGCTATGGACAATGTCGCTTTTGATCTTTCGAAGTAATGATTTTTTTCCAGCGGTCCACCCATTTCTGGAAGTAATCTTGGAAATCATTTTTCTAATAGCTTCCTCATCGTTACATTTTGTCAAATCTTTTGCTCTTTAACAGATTTTTCAATTTAGGAAATAATCAGAAGTTACACGAGGCTATATATCTCAGACAGCACAGTTACATGTTTTAAAAATATATTTAAAACGTACATGTTGGACGTTTTGAACACATTAAAAACATTCAGATTAGATTCATGGATATTTTAAAAACATCCAATGTTATTATTTTGGATTTCTTAAAAATGTCCATTTTAGGACGCAATGGACTAAAACTCGACTAAATTAATATAACAAATTAATTAAACAAATTTTAGACTATCAAGACAAAATGATTCTTATAGATTTTTTGAAAATTTTCAACACAGCACAGATGTCCATGGTCGTTCAAACGCTAGCCATCCCCTCCACTAGAGTCCCTAGAATACTAGAGTTCGGCCTTCTCTCCATCCTCTCTTGTGATTGGCGTGCCCAGACAATGGCAGTACCAATCGAAAATGCACTTACATTCATATCGCCAATTAAGAGACACACATTTCGAACGCATGCCATTTTTAGGTCATGGCCAGACTTGGTTTTCTAAGAATTCTACTTTCCAGGAACTTACTTTTCAGGCCTCTGACTGCACGCTGGAAGCAAAAGATTCCAAACTCTTATCACTACGAGCAGCAAGCTATTGCTATTGCTGCGCTTGCTGCATGCTGTCTGAACTAAGCTTTAATTTGGTAAATTTTCATTACCGGAGGTAACAAAAGTAAAACTCCTCGTGCGATCATAAAAAATTTTCATTTGTCAAGTCAGCGAAAGCAATACGTCGCGAGTAGATTTAGAAAATTTTGCATGAGATGAACATTTTTAAAATGTCCAAATGTAAACTTTGTATGTTGAATAAACGTACGTTTTTAAAATATTAAGTCTATGGACGTTTGGATCAGATTGAAATCAAATCTGGATGTCCTGTGCTTTCTAGGATTTGAACTGTACAGGAGTTAGCGAAATTAGAAATACCTTATTTAATAAAAAAATTCTAAATCAGGTGAAATGAATGACCTGCTTGGTCTCTGTGAAATGCAAAATTTGGAGTTTTTGACGTTCACATAATTCTGCGCACTATTACTGACTGAATAGCTATTGGGTGTGGTGCCATATGGTGGAGGTATTTTTCAAGATTTCCATTAAATATTGAATGCCATATAGAGAGGATGCCCAAGGATAAAGATATTATATGATCGAATATTTTTGGAATAGACCTCGTATGTTATAAGTTGAAAGAAAAAAAAATTTCATTAAAATATAGGTTCTAAAATACTTTATTAAAAAATTATAACAAAAATATTAAATGTAAGAAAATTAGAATATAAGAAACAATTTTTACCTAAGTTTTTGCTAGAATAGAGGAAACTTTTATATGAAAATTTCTTTTATCGTTTATCCTCGCAGAAAAGGTAATAAATTCAAAATTACATATATGTCAAGCTTATATTGATACATTAGTGCACTTTTAAATGTTAAATAAAGTTTTACGCACATTTAATGTTTTTATCATAATTTTCAATAAAGAATTTTAAGATTTTGTTTATTTAATATTTTTTTTATTTCAACCGATAGAAGTTGCAATATTAATTAAAGTTGTTATATTATAACGGAAAATATTGAGATTTTCACTATGTATGCCTTGACATTTTATAGTTATAATATAATGTGTTGAAAAAGATTCATGTTGTATTGTTAAAATTAAATATATTAAGAATTTTCAATTCTCAAAAAAGAGTTTATAAACGGAATTCTATTAACGTTCTAAAAACAATGAAAAACGATAGTAGTAGGGGAAAATGAATAAATTGTGCGCACCTAAAGGAAATTTATTGTCCTGGAATGATTTTCCAAGTTCAAAGCAATAAGTATGGAAATAGAAACTATAAACATTATTCTATTACGTCCTATCCTCATATTGAACAAATTTTCAATAAGGTTGTACTTGAGCAAAAGGAAAAAACGGAAAAGTGAAAAAATTTCTCACGCGTCAGATAATTGTGCGCATGGATTGGATAATTGTGCGCGAAATAAAAATCATAAGAAATGAATTAATTATGGAATGTTAACAAAGAGATCAGAAAATACATATATTCATTATATTGCAATATAAATATATATATTAAATATATATTATATATATTTAAAAAATACAAAATTATTATAATAATGCACATAGACTTTGGCAAAATCAAATGGCAAAATAGAATAATAATGCCAAGAAAAAAATTAATGCAAGTCATACAGTATGGAAAATGAGTAATTGTGCACATTTCAAAACGCTTGTGCATATTTGCCCACCGCGACCTGACTCGGTATAAAATACGATTACTTCAACAATTTCTAACCAAACTTAACTTAATAAATAACAGTTCAAAAGATGCACATAATAACATACTTTAATAATGTAAGCAACTTTAAACAAACAAATTAAAAATACAAACTTATCACCTTATTTTCTGAATATTAAAGTAACAAGAAAAGATGTGATTTCATATTTTTGTATTTCTCTGGCTAGCAAGCAATGTATTTACATCGTATCTTTTGTAGTTATATTATAAGAGGACCTCCTGCGTAAAAATTACCACGGTAATATCTTCATCTATTCGGAAAAGTACCAAACCAGGATGCACACAATTATCTGCTGCGCACAGTTTCCCCACTTTCCCCTACATGTTGATTTTATATATATATTTGTATATAAAACATCCTAAATCTTTGTAGAACATTAGATTTAGAAAACGTATATAAAACGTATGTGAACTAATAAGTGCTATCTATGGATTATACTTCCATTCGATATATATCGATATAACTTTCCATGTAACTTTCATATTATCGCGTTTTTTTTGTTGAATAATATAAAAATGAATTTATTATAAACATCAAGTATAAAAACGGCATTGAAGCAAATAAAAAAATATATAACAATATTTTTTAATGTATGAACGTATAAAAAAATTCGAACGTTTTTTCTATTTCAATACCGCAGTAGGTATTGCATGTTTGGCATATGCTGAAAATATTTCATTAATCGACAATTTGTTGTAATAACGACTTTTAAATCTATTTCAAATCTATAAATTGAAATAAAAATTTATAATAATACTCATAATTTTACTATGTAAAATCGGAAATATTAAAAAATTTTAAATATGCAAGAAGTTTCCTCTAATCCGAATATTTAAAATATTTTTCATTTCACAATAAAATCTAAAAGAGAAAAATTGTTCGTTTTAAAAAGTGCAAATATTACACAATTTATAATTATAAATATAATTATAATTATAGTAAACATAAAAATTATATTTTTTTGAAATATCAAAATTATTTTCATTTTATAAATAAAATTACATATTATATTATTTTTGTATAATATAGTGCCTCTAATTATTTTACATGTAAAAGTATTAATGTAGAGTTATAAAAAATATCGATAATTTACAAGATATTTGATAATTATATATTTTATTTCGATATATTTTGACAATATAAAATATCCCATAAACCAAACATTTTTAAATAATTATATCTTAATACTTTCCTGCACAGATTAATAAGATAATTCAACTGTATTAAGATATTAAAAAAATTTATAATTTCGTATGATAAAATTGCATAATTTTTTTTTAAAGCAATTATATATTTCCTTCATCAATTTGAGATATTTCATATTTTATGTCAAAAGGAGCCGAAATAAAGTATAAAAAAATATCTTATAAACTATTGATTTTTTTGATAATTCTGCTTTAATTTTACATTCAAAATTATTGGAGAAATCATATTATATTAAAAAAATCTTATAATTTTATTTAAAAAATAATCTTAATATTTTAAAAAATATGATTTTGAGAAAAATCTTCGTTTACCTTAATATTTATTCTTTTGAAACATGCAATTTTTACTTTTAATATTTTGTTATATCATTAAAAAACAACAGAAATATTTTAAATGAGTCAGAAGAAACACCCTGTATGATATATGTATAAAGTACATAAAATATCGAATACATATATATAAAACACGATATATAAAATTGTAAATTCTCAGAATTGAAATGTGAATTATAATGTTTAAAATAAACATCGTTCACATTTGTTTACTATTATTAACAGTATTTCTCGTATAATGAACCTGAATTTAAATCTGATTAAAAAATAAAGATATGTATGATTATTACATATTTACATATTATAATTTACATATTTGTATTTAAGTCTAGGTTATTTTGAAAATGCAAATTTACCCTTGAATTTCGTTTAAATTTTTGTATCAAATCTTGCTTTGCCAATTTATGTTTTTGCAATAACTTATAAGAAAGTATTCAAGAATTATCAAATCATGGCGCTTTAGGTTAATTCATCATCGATAGTTGAAACTGACTGGTGAAAGCCAACAAGTACAATGGAAAGTTGTACCTTTTATCTAAACTTCTAGTGATCCATAAGAAAATGAAACATTAAATTCTATTTATAAATTAATTAAAAATTATATAAATTATCATAAAATATATTATAGTTCATATATATATAAATACACTATATTTCTTATAACCAGTTTTCATTTTATATAGTTTTGAATTTTCTTCTTTCTTGTAACAGAATGTTATTAATGTATTTAATACATATTTATAAACTTTCTTTGCAATAAAAATATTATAATAAACGAAAAAATATGCTTAAATAGTATTAGTAGTACAATTAAATAGCAAATATTTAAATATTATTCTCTATATATCTTGAATATATTTTCAGTTTTTTAATTTTTTATTTTCTCATAAAAATATGTACATTTAAAACTTGTATATGTATATTTTAAAACATATGTAATCTTTTAATTTCGCAATGCTCACAACAATTACCTTTCATTTGATGGAACATCTAAACATTCAATATTAGATCCCTCAGCAATTCGCGTAGCTTTGCAGAAGTCACACTTAACAGTTTTATACAACCAATACCGATGATATATAAATAAATTTATATTAAAGTTTTATCGTATTTATTTTATTCACTTTCTTGCATTATTTTCAAAATAAAATAAATATATGTCTATGCTTCGCAATGCGTACTAGGTGACCGGCAAATGTTGACTGTGGTTTCTAGTACGTCCGAATTACCGAGCGCATCGTGGAAATGTCAGGTAGTGAAGTCTTAGCTATAGTACAAACGTTCCGTCAGGATTATGAAGACAAGGAATATAACTGGAGAGAGTGTAAGAATGCGAAGATATAAATTTTTTATAAAAAGAATGTTTGTGAAAATAATTTAACAAACTTTACGTTGCGATTATCTCTTTGAATGTAAAATGTCATAAACTGTTCATAAGATATATATATTGCCTATATAAATATCTATGTTAAAATGTTAAGATGTTAAAAAATTAGCATAACAGAGAATTTCGCGTATTGATAATTGTACAAACATAACATATTCCATCATTTCTTTTTTAAGTTTATTCAGAATACTTTATACAGGTTATATTCTTTCTTTTAATGACTAAATGAGGACTAAGGAGGATTTAAAAAAAAAAAGAAAGAAAGGAAGACAATTTACAATTATACTCTCCGTACTTTTATTTTTTTTGTTTAAAGCATAAATGTTCACTTTATTTTAAATAAATACAGGTAGTGCTCGAAAACAGCTAAATTGAATTCGGTGAAATCTCGTTCCGGTGAAATCTCGTATGTAATCTGTGACTGTACTTATGCATGATAACGGTAAATGTATGTATTATAGATCGCAAAATTTACCTTGCAACTTTTATAAATTGTTTTCTTATTTTTCTTGTTTTTGAATTGAGTGCAAGAAATAAGATAATTTGCGTTATATCTTTTTTCAATTTTTATAAAATAAGATACAACATTACGTTACGCGCGTTATTGACTTTTATTTAATTTTGACTAATATTGTAAACAAAATTACTTTGTAACTCAAATGCATATTTATATTGATAATGCAATCGTTTTAATTCAATATCTGGATTAAATGTATATGATAAATGTATATAGTTTAAGCACACATATAGTTAATTTTTTTGTATGTAATTATTAATGTAATTATTAAAAATTATTCTGAATAAAGTTATTCTATTTAGGAAAATTTATAAAATGACTTAAAAATTTTGAACTTTCGTAAATATATTTAATGAAAATTTTAATTGTTTAAATGAAATATTGTAATATAATCGCAGTTTTATATAAAATATTTCATGACAAAGTTTAATAAAATAAAAGTGTTTTTAGTAGTTCGTTCTTGAGATATTATTTGTGTTATTAGATATAAATAGAAAAGCAAAACATATTTAAAAAAAGTGTTAACAAATATAATAGTTAAAAACTTTTGTTTAAGCATTAGATGAATGTTCCCAACAAAATAACTTAATTAAAAAATTTTTTATAATCCTGTTTTGTGTGTGTGTGTGTGTGTGTGTGTGTGTGTGTGTGTTTTATTTAAGAAATAATTAAGTATACATACTTAAACCAAACACTGTATACATAATAAACTACTAGAAATTATTTCAAATAACTTTCTGTTAATTCTATAAGAAAATTAATATTAAATCTATAAGAAAATCTAAAGATCTCTAAATAATAAGAGAATAATTATACTGTTGAAAAAACAAATATGAGAACAATTGTATTATTTAAGGCAGTATATTATAGAAACGCATTATACATTTATTATGTCCTTTTTTTTTAAGGAGAAATCTACGTTTTCGGAAATTTTTTAAATAAAACCATGTAATTTTTTTACATAATTTGATTCTTTTAATCATTCAAATTTATTTTTATTACTTTAATTGAAATATTCATGTTACTCAGGACCACAAAAAAAAATTTTTGGAGAACAATTCAAACCAGAATATGTGTTTCTTATAGATTTTAGATCACCAATTCGTAAGCTGTTTCTAGCTTGTAGTTCTATCACGTTCAACTTTTTAAATAATCAAAACAAATGATAATGGAAAAGTTTATGAAAATTGAAACATTTTGAGAAAGAAGCAAAAATAACTATAACATTATAAAATATGATCACAAAATTTTAAATATATTTTGATAAGTTTAACAAAGTACAAGAAACAAAAAATTTTGCTTTATTAATATTATTACAACTTAACACGTCATAAAACAAATTAGTATAAAATTTCTTTATGCAATAAACAATCAGCCGATCTGTATGAGCTAGAGAAAGATTTTTTTCAGCTCTAAATGGTTATTTTAATTGTTATTTTTGGAAGATAAGTTAAATAAATTAGCCACAGAGTTGGGCAAAATGTATGAATTTACGCGATGCAGGTATATAAGCTAGCTATAATACTTAATGATAAAGCAAAATTTTTGTTTTGTACACTTTGTTAAATTTGCCAAAATATATTTAAATCAATTCAACCACATTTTAATGTTATATTTTATATATTTATTTTTACTGTTTCCTTAAATATTTAATTCAATTTGCATAGATTTTTTATTTTTTATTTTTTTTTTACTAAAAGACTGAACGTGGTGGAATAAAACAGTTTACGAATTCGGATAGGGTGATCCAAAATCTATAAGAAATGTCTACTCTGATTTGCTCTCCATAAATTTTTTTATGGTGTCCTGTGTTATTATAATATGTTAATGTATTGTACCTCACACTGGACATTGCTTAAAGTTTTTGTCTATTAATCAATTTTGTCACTAAGTGACAAAGCGTAAAATCAGCTGTGAACACCAGCAAATATAGCACAATTACTAACTCCTTCCATAAAAAATTTAATTGGCTAAATTTCGCTAAATCCTTAAACTGTGGGAAAAATAAATCTTGATAAATATCCTATTTTTCATTGCCAAATAATAATGGATCTCTCTTGCTTTCAGATTATTATAACACAATAATTACCTTAGAACGTGCATACATATTTTATATTTGTGCGAAGAAAAATATTTATTACTTAATAAATTTTTTTTTAACATACATCTTTTTTTGACAAAAATGTTAATAAGAAAAGATATATTTAGGCTGGATTGAATAATTAAAGTAAATCTCAACAAGAGATGCTTACGCGAAATTTTGCTATCTCTTCTCAATTATTGAGAGAAATGTAGGTAAATTGAAGAAAATGCTTCCCCACTTGAAACCGGTGAAAGGATGACTGCAAACTGGGTCGCTGATAATTGACATGATATGCGAAGAAGAGAAAGAAATATAAGAGCA
This sequence comes from Atta cephalotes, assembly GCF_000143395.1. NCBI lineage: Eukaryota > Metazoa > Arthropoda > Insecta > Hymenoptera > Formicidae > Atta > Atta cephalotes. The sequence continues at coordinate 12,558,557 of NW_012130066.1, read as the reverse complement.
ATATAAAGATATTAATGTTATGAAGCATTTTACGCGATTTCTGTGATAGCATGCCTAATATACGAGATGTAGATTCTTCTAAGGCGGGTGGAAACTTTCGTCTATGTAACAACTAATTTTTTTCACGTACTAATTATTAATAAATAAAAATTGTTAATAAATAACTCATAATATGTACATGTTGAGAAATAAAAGTATGAAAATTACATTGGCGTAAAAAGTATTAACATTGTATATTATCTAAAATTATAACGATATGAATTATGATTAAACTTTTATCATAATCTTTCCTTAAAAATTCGGCACACAAATTTAAAAATTAAAGGAATTGTTTACTTGATCTTTTAAAAAAAATAGAGAGAATACACAAACATATCAATTTCAAAAAGATTTCTAAAAAGATCTCTTTTATACAAGATATTAAAATTTTTATAAGTTTTTTACATTTTCTTGAAATTTTAAATATTATATAAATAAATAAAATATAAAAATAACAAGTGATAGTTTGTTTTCAAAATATTCATGTGATATTTGCAAAATTCATAATTAAGAATAATATATGGGTTTCATCTTAAAAAACATTAGTAAAAGTATAAAAATTTCATAAATTGTTCCATTATTATATCCGAATATCGGATAAATGATTTTCAAAAAAATCGCTCAAAATCTTTAAATTTCCTTGAAAAGGTCTCTAAATGTTATTGAAAATTCGATCTGTTATTATTCCCTTTACATATATAAGATATATAAGATAGATATATATAATATAAGATAGAGAAGCTTCTCTTGTTTATTCATTCTGTGATTTATTAGCATTATTCGTTTTGTCTCTCGGGAGCTGTTCGGGAATCGCTTCGAAAGAACCTAGCATACTTGAAATGTAGGATTTAATCCTGTTACACAATAGAGTAAGAAATTAATCAATCATAGTCGATCATTTTTATCAATTATAATTGGATTTTTATTCAAATATAATTGGTCAATTTCTTATGGCTTACGAATTGCGATTCTATTGTGTTTTTTTAGACTCGTTCTACAATAGGTCGCATATTTGAGTTGGATGTCGCTTATTGTGTGTTGTATGTCAGGTATGTCAAGTATGACTTTTCAGTTTACAATTGTTATAAGTCGGAACAATGAATATTGAAATATTGTATTTGTACAAATTTATTATTAATTTGGACGCAAATTATAAGAATGAAATTACTCTTTTAAGAAAACGTATTCCATGATAAACTATTTTATATAGATGTATGTAAAATAGAGGTTATGTTTCATCCAATCGTTGTCGTAAAAATCAAAAAGATGAAAGTTATGGCTCTTGCACTGGACACGGAAACGCTTACGCGCACGATAAAATGAGACGCGGTAATCAATGAACACGTTAGGAACTGTAAGTTTATTGGCTACCGCATCATATTTTGCCGCGCGTTTCCGCATCTAGTGTGAAGTTATAAGTCAGATGACGGAGTCGATGTCGTGCATATGCGCGCTGGAGTGTCGGCTGCCGATGTCGAATGAAGTTGTCGCGAATCAGCTGTCGATGTGGGAATGGAAGATGATCAACTCCCATTTTTTTCCATTTACGACAACGACTGAATGAAACATAATCTTTTTTGACGAATACATCTATGACTCAAATATTTACTGCTAGTATTGTTAAATAAGATTTAGATATTTTATTATGGAATCATTAAATGTTGATGAAATTATTATTGAATTTGTTCATGAAAATCGTTGTTTATATGATAAATGTGATGTCGATTTTTAAAAATATTAGAAAGAAGAAAGATTTGTGGCAAAAACTTTCTGAAAATTTGAGAAATTGTTATACAGTAAATATGTCAAGTAATTTTTTGTTTTTTTAAATTATTACATATAAACACAAATTTATATAATATATAATTTTTTTATAGTCGAAGAAATCGAAAGACAGTAGTCGTTTTTAAGAGACATTTAGTAGAGAGAATAGGCAACAAATGTTATTATCGTCTGCTTCTGGTGCTATGAATTGAGGAAGGAATGGCAGTTATATAGAAATATGTTGTTTCTAATTCCTCATATAGCTCATAGAAAGCTAATATCTAGTTTTTGTACTTTTATTTATTTGTTAGTACTTATTTTCTACATTTTTCTAATTTTCTAATTTTATTTACAGAGCGAAGACATCATTTGTTCAACAATCACAAAGTTCATTAGCTAAAACAAGCAGATTTCTTCACCGTTTACATCTAAGCATCTTCCAATGTGATAACTTTGTTATTAGATCACAGTTACAGTGGATTTTTTCAATCAATAAAAAGTATACATTAATGAAAATAATATCTATTTCTAATATTGGGTTTATACAGTCTTAATATGTATTAATAGTCTTAATATGTATTATTTGTAATATATTTTTCATAAATTATATATTTTTAGAGAACACATTATCATTAGATATTGAAGACCAAGAGAGCAATGTAACAATTAAAGATTATGAAATCATTTCAGGCATATATTTTTTCAGGCATAAATAAGCCTGCTAGTACATTTTCATTGCAGTTATACTAGCAGTGTGCAATCTTTGGAACCAAGTACAAATTTTAATCCTACACAATTGAAAGATTCAACTGTATTTAAGTCTACCAAAAAAGTAATACCAGAAATGGATGAATTTACAAAATGCAAGAAGATGAAAGATAATAAACTTGATCACGAGTTGGAGAAAACAATGAAAGCAATATTATCTCAATTAGATCGAAAATGTTTGGAGAAAGATGGTTACATGTCCATCTTAGAAGAAGGATTAAAATATGTTCCTTTGAAACACAATGTATTATAAATTTTTTTCAAATTATTAAAAAATACGAGGAAAGGCAATAATTAATTTTTATATACGTACGCACACAAAGTATCTTTTTCACAAAATATCTTAAACTCAGTTTTACAGAAATATTCTAAGTTTTATGTGTTATTGAATGCTATTTTAAATAGTTTATATTTTACTAATAATATATGCAAGACTGTATACAATTTAAAAATATATTCAAAGTTTCGTTTGTAGTATGTTTTAAGTTCAAAATGTGTGTGTGTGTGTGTGTGTGTGTGTGTGTGTGTGTGTGTGTAATTAATTATTATTAGAATAATAAGTAGTAGTATATATATATATTATATATAATACTATNTCACTACTATATNTCTGTGTAGTATTCTACTACGTATTTTAACGTTTT
>NW_012130066.1:12547807-12555322 GCF_000143395.1 Atta cephalotes | reverse complement strand
GTGTGTGTGTGTGTGTGTGTGTGTGTGTGTGTGTGTGTGTGTGTGTGTGTATAAAAATTTATAATTTTTAGGACAAATAAAGTATAGGTAATCAATATTAATATATTCGTATAATTATTAAATTAACCTTAATGTCACTACAATACGTATCTTCGTTGGTAGAAGTTCTCTACGATTACGTTTTTTAAATTTTAGTTTTAATAATCTATTCAAATTGTTCCTGACATTCGTGTAAGTTTGAAAAATTCTTCGTGATTATTCATTTGGAAATATATAAATAATGCATGATGAGCATAAAATTTTGTCAATCTAGTAATATGTTTTTACCACCATCTTCTTATAATTCCTTTTGTACAAGTAATCTTTTTTTTAGTACAGTTTTTGTACAATTAGTTTTTTTTCTTACAAGTAATCTCAGTCTTATAATTTGCATCTAAATAAGTAATAAATTTGAATGAACATTCAACGTTTCAATCTTCATGACGTCTATGACTATTCCGCAATTGTAGATTAGCAAGTTGTACTCATATCCGACATACAACACAGCCAACATGAAAGATAAAGGTTATGCGCATGCATGACATCGTCTCCCGACTGATTGTAGACCAGCCTAAAGAATCTTGGCTGGCACTAACATATGTCAAGATCATAACCTTGAATAAAAGTTTTAATCATCAATCGAACATCTTAGATAATGTCAAAATTTATACTTTTAAGATTTCTCAGGATTTCCATTATACTTTTACTATACTCTATATTATAGGCAGGATTGGGTAGTAACTAGTTAAAACGTTAAAAGTTAAAAAATTAATAACTTTTAACTTAACTTAATTAATTTTAAATGCATTAAATTTTAACTTAACTAAGTTACTTTCAACGCTAATTTTAAGATAAATTACGATATTTTGATCTAAAAAAATAATTTTTTTTGAAATTAACTTTTTTTTAACTTAAGTTAATTCAATATTGACTTAACTTATGTTAAGTTAATGTTTTATTCCTTCAACTTTTAACTTAACTTTATTAATTTTGTAAATTAACTTTAACTTTATTCATTTAAAAAACAACACTTTACAACTTTAACTTATCCAACCCTGATTATAAGATTGCAGTCTTAGAATATATACTACTGGAAAGCCCTAAACACAATGCGAGGCAACAGCGATAGCGATAGAAATAGCGATGGGAACAGGAACATCCAACATACGAGAATGCACATATGTTAATGTACATATGAACACGGAATAAAACAATAGCAATAAATTTTCGATGAGTTGGAATTCTGTATCTATCACCTTATAGCCTATCAATCAGCGTCCAGATTTTTCTGTTTATGACTACGGTCCAATTGATACTACAAATGTTTCGAAGCATTTTTTGATTGGTCAATTAATAAAATTCTTTCTTCCGATTGGTCAATCAAAAATTTCGAAGTATTTGTAGCATCAAGTAGACTGCACTCTATGTGCTATGACTTTGGGTGCGGAAATCCTATTCGAGTAGAAATGTTACCAACCGCCGTTTGAAAATTGATTCGGATTTTACAAAATTGACATTTGCATTTGGAAATCGAGTAAAATCACTAGGTCATATTCTACAGTAGCTTTTTCAACTTCTGAGATTTTAGAGATTAACAGAATAAACTCTACTACTTCAACACGAAATATGGGCGCAAGAAGACAAAAGATTGCTAAACAAAACTATCATTTCTTTCATAACATTTATAAATATTTCTAATAGTCTACGGCCAGCTATTACTATAGAAAATAATATTTTATTTCGGAACTATAGATTTAGACATTGTTACCTTAAATCTTACTTTATACGTTCGGAAAATCGTTGAACATAATGCTACTCTATTGACTTTTTAAGTTTACTCATGCTCTACTCTACTCTACCCTATGAGTAGATTTCCGAACGTACCCCTTGAAGTGGTTGAAAGAATATACTACGGTCAAAAAGAAACCTGAGAGGGAACCATGGCAGTCTTTTTCGTGTGACAGACGAAAGTCGTCATACATGCCGCTAGCGGCACCAACATCAGTTTTATAAATTGATGTGAATTATGTATCACATTTTTGTCACTGTCGATAAAATCGTAGTGTCGATAAATGGAATTTGTTACATTCACAAATCACTATGAATAAAGATAATATTAATTTACAAAAAATGTTTCTTTTAATAATTAGAGAGAAGGTATTTTTTTATAGATTTTTGGATGTTGAAAATGATGCTGCAGGTTAAATTTCACTAGTATGTCAGGTTTTCGAAATAACTGAAATTTAATGTGTAAAAATGGTCTTTTTGTTTAAAATTCTTGTAAAAAAAGATTAACGTTATCTCAAAATCAGAAATCATAAATGCATTGTTCATTCTCTACAAAATATATTCTTTTTATTTCAATATCTTACTTTTTAGTCGCATCATGAAGAATTCAAGTACAGAGTTTTTCTAAGATAGTAAATTTTCCATCTTTAACAATGAAATCATTATACTTATAATTTTTAGTTTGTGACTATCGATACACAATGTAATTTATAGATTCCGCTAAATATATATATATATATATATAAATATATATATACACATACGTATATACGTGTAATACACCACATACCGCACGCGCGTACGCATTTCTAAAAAAAAGGTTATATGGTTTGTATATCGTTTCTCGAGCCATAAATTTGTATCACAGAAAAATCTTGTATTTAAATTCTTCGTTGCACGACAAAGGTATATAAAGTATTGAAATTAAAAAAAATGCATTTTATAGAACATGAGCAATACATTCATCATAATAACTTTTAATAAGAATTTCAAAATAACTTTAACTTTCTTTATAAAAGAATGTCAATTGTCATAAAAAAAGTCATTTTTTAAACATTAAAATTTACTTATATTGGAAACCTAATGCTGAAATTTTTTAGCTTACGGCATCGTTTTTAACATTCAAAAATTTAATCCAATGCAAAGTAATGTTCTATTGTAAATAAGTGCAGTACTCATATAATATAATTGTATACAGGATGTCTGGTAATGTCCGCATAATCTCGTGAGCAGATAGAGCGAACTAAACTAAGTCAAATTTCTCTATCAGTTTGTAATTTTCGCAATAGTTAACAAGATATTAATTTTTAAAAATTGCCGAATAAACAAATAAAATCGGCAATAAAACAGTTTTAAGATATTTTTCAGAGTTCTTTAATCTAAAAAAATGAAATATCGTGAAGATGTTTCTCAAAAAAAAACTTTTAAAAATATCTTAAAGTTATTTTATGCGCTGATTTTAGATACTCTGCTTATTGGTTAACTTAAAAAAAAGTTGTTTATTAATGCAAAAGACGTACGAAATAATTATTCCGAATGATATTTATAATAACGTATTATATTCAGAAAAACAAAGAAAAAAGAGGGCTATGAGTAAAAAATTATTATATAAAAACAGAATAAGTAGAAAGTACAAAAAACAAAAAAGAAATGAAAATGTCTTAAGTTGAAATTTTAATAAAGAATGCTAGCAACAGACATTTCGGATTATTCTCAATAATAAAAACATACATAATAAATAACGATTGGAAAATAAACAAAACATAATACAATAAATATTTAAGTAAGGGTAAACGCTGATAACATAAAAATAACTATAGTAACGTTACAATTATAACGAGAAAGACGCGAATGCAGTCAATTATTATAAGCTTCTGATGTTAATTTGATAAAAGGAATGAGAATCTTTCGATTATAAGTGAACGGACAAACATGAGTGTGACCCTGTAGAAAACATATGTAATATGAATGAAAATATAGCGCAAGATTGAAATAATATAACTGGATATAAATTATAATATAACAAATTTTTAACGTTAGAAAACGAGATGAATCATTAAAGACTAGCATACAGACAATGTAATATGTGAGATAATACTTAGCAAAATTAGTAAAGATTAAGATTGCAAAAAAAATTTTTTTTATCTCTATATTAACTGGAAAGTTTTTTTATTTTAGATTTAGAAACAACTAAAATAAATGCATATCTTAATAACATATCTTAAGTCAAAAGTTGAAATAAAAGGAGTTCGGATACATACAGTGCGTTAAACTTAGAGACAATGCAAAAAGAAATAAAAATATCTTGTCTCCCCCGATGTTCAAGACAAAATGAAATCACAAAAATGACATTCGAAGAAAGGAAGGTAAGAGTTAAATAGAAAGTGATAGGAAAATAAGAAGCGATAGAAATGTGAATGAAACTATGGAAGGAAAAATAAAGACAAAAAGGAATTAAGAAGGAGAAAGAGATTGAATAATAGGTAGATAGGATTCAGATAAAGATTCTATGTCGTTTTGTCTATTTAGGCCTTATTTTTGTTTTCTTATGTGAATCATTTCGGATATTAATCTCTTATTATATGAAGATTCGCTGTCCGATATCTTCACTTCATTCCATCTAAAATTGTGATTGAGATTTATATGGTGATCAGAAATGATCAAGAACCCGTTTTTTTATTAATATCCGAAATGTTCACGTATCCTCGTACTTAATTTTCTCTTGGTTTGATCAACATAGCTAGTCTCGCAATCATCGCATGAGATCTTATAGATCACAGTTTGATTAGAAAGCAATTCTAACTTATCCTTTCCTATCTTAATAAAACTTTTCAAGGTATTAGTAATGCTAATTTACAGTGAAACATGTTGGATATAGGTGAGAAACTTTCAGAGATAGATTTAACATAAGAAACTGTAAAAAATTTTTCTTTGATTTGTGGATTGTGATAGTTTTATGATGTGTTTATTGTGTATGTGAAATTTTAATCGGTTTTCAATTGTGGAAAAAATAAAAGGGAGAGGATAACCATTATTAAGAAAAATATGAACTTCAACAAGATTGTTATGTTGAAACCGAGGATGTGATAACAGAAATATATTATCAACGAAACTAATAATTATGCCACTTTTATGGCAAAGAGGATGATTGAAATGGAAATTCAGGAACCTTCCCGAAAACGTAGTTTTGTGATATGTATCGAAAATAATTCTTTTATTGTCAATAATCAAAGTGATGTCAAGAAAATTCAATTTATTGCCAACCTCCATGATAAATTGTAACCTTGTATGTAAAGAATTAAAAATAGTAAGAGTATCGTCAATGTATTCAGATGGAAGTGCGAACGATATCATCGACATATCTGTAATAAAATAGTGGATGTACTTGTAAATTCGAGATGGCAATCTCTTCCAAATCCTGCATTATTATGTCAGCAATGATAGGAGATAAAGGTGAACTCATTGGAGTATCAAAAACTTGTTTGTAAAATTTATTATTAAAGGTGAAAAAAGTAGAATTCAAAACAAATTTTACAGCCGTAACAAACTCCTCTTTTGAAATATTAGTTTTTGTGGATATGTGAACCCATCTCTTCTCAATACTATTCAATGCCAAATCTACAGAAACATTAGTAAAGAGAGATACAACGTCCAATGAAGCTAACATATAATTAAAGTCAAAAGCTATGCCATTTAATTTCTCTACATAATAGAAGCTGTCTTTAATATGGCTAGGAACTTGTGGTATGCTCTTAATAATTATGTTGTGTAAAAAAAGAGAAAAATAGTATAAGGAACTGTTTATAGATGATACAATGACTCTCAATGGGTTATTAACTTTATGAATTTTGGTCAATCCATACGCTCTAGGAATATTATCATCCGAAGTTATTAATCTTTTATATGTTAATTCATCAATGAAACCAGTGGCCTTCCATCTTGTAAGAAGCACATATAATCCTGCGTCAATTTTTTCGTAGGGTCTCTGTTAATAGAATAGACATCCGAAAGAATCCCCTCCATCTTTAATATATATGAATCTTTATCAAGCATGACATTACCTTTGTCTGCATGGTAATAAGCAAATTAGGATAGTCATTAATAAATATCTTAGTGAGATGCAGCCTAAAATTATTCTGTCATTGAAATTATTATTAGGAGAAGGAAAATTGTTATAAAATCTATTGAGAATAGGGATGTATTCACATATCCACAAAAACTATAATAAATCTATCTCCGAAAGTTTCTCACCTATATCCAACATGTTTCACTGTAAATTAGCATTACCAACACCTTGAAAAGTTTTATTAAGAGAGGAAAGGACAAGTTAGAACTGCTTTCTAATCAAAATGTGGATTATAAGATCTCATGTAATAATTGCGAAGCTAGCTAGTTGATCAAACCAAGAGAAAATTAAGTACGAGGATACGTGAACATATTTCGGATATCAATAAAAAACGGGTTTTCCATCGATCAATTCTCGATCACCGTATAAATCTCAATTTTAGATGGAATGAAGTGAAGATATTGGACGCGAATCTTCATGTAATAAGAGATTGATATCCGAAATGATACACATAAAAAGACAAAAACAAGACCTAAATAGACAAAACGATATAATCTTTGTCTGAATCCTATCTATTATTCAATCTCTTTTTCCTTCTTGTCTTTATTATTCCTTCCATAGTTTCATCCACATTTCTATCCCCTCTTATTTTCTTCTTCCTACCACTTTCCACCTAACCCTTTCTTCCTTCATATCATTTTTGTGATTTCATTTTGTCTTGAACATGGGGGGAGACAAAATATTTTTATTTCTTTTCGCATTGTCTCTAAGTTTAACGCACTGTGTATCCGAAACTCCTTTTATTTCAACTTTTGACTTAAGGTATGTTACATTAAGATATGCATATTTATTTTAGATGTTATTAAATCTAAAATAAAAAACTTTCCAGTTAATATAGAGATAAAAGAAATTTTTTTGCAATCTTAATGTTTACTAATTTTGCTAAGTATTATCTCACATATTATATTGTCTGTATGTTCATCTCGTTTTCTAACATTAAAAATTTATTATATTATTAGGTACAACTTTGCTTCCGCCGTTTTTCTATAGATAGCTTTAGCGATAAGTGGTGGTCGAAATAAATAGATCATAGACGTCATACAATAAACTTGAGTATCTGTCAACATAGAAACATTAATCGATTTGTGTCTGCATCATAAAGTTATTCTCGATTGAAAATGTCAGTTTACGAGCCAAATTCTCGTCATTTGCGGGAGGTTTTAATTTTTTGCTTCAATATGAAGAAATCTGCGGCTGAGGCTCATCGAATGCTCTCAAATACTTATGGTGAGGCCGCTATTAGTGAAACAACGTGTCGTGAGTGGTTTCAACGCTTCAAGAACGGTGATTTTGACGTCCAAGGTCATGCTCTGTATTTGGTGGGACCAGCTCGGCGTAGTATATTATGAACTGTTAAAACCGATTGAAACAATCACAGGCGATCGGTATCGAACGCAATTGATGCGTTTGAGCCGAGCATTGAAAGATAAACGGGCGCAATACAACGAGAGACACGATAAAGTGATTTTGCAGCATGACAATGCTCGACCCCATGTTGCGAAAGTAGTCAAGACATACTTGGAAACGTTGAAATGGGAAGTCCTACTCCACCCGCCGTATTC